>NC_069791.1:27977500-28270000 GCF_027406575.1 Nycticebus coucang | reverse complement strand
TGTTTGAGGCAATACCCTGGGAATCAGCTATTTGCAAGTTTAAAAAAGTCATCCCTTTAAGGGGATATCAAAAGTAAGATGCTTTTTATTGTACACCATCAATGCAATTGTACGTCGCATCAATGTACACAGCTATGATTTAATTTAAAAAAAAAAAAAAACTAAGATGCTTTTTTTAAATAGCATTTGTAAGAATTTGTAAATTAGGCTGGGCACGGTGGCTCATGCCTGTAATCTCAGCACTCTGGGAGGCTGAAGTGGGTAGATTGCCCTGGTCTCACAGGTTTGAGACCAGCCTGAGCAAGAGGGAAGACCCCTGTCTCTAAAAATAGCCAGGTGTTGTGGCAGGCCCCTGTAGTCTCAGCTACTGGGGAGGCTGAGGTAAGAGAATCGCTTGAGCCCAAGTTTGAGGTTGCTGTGAGCTGTGATGTCATGGCACTCTCTACCAAGGGTGATAAAGTGAGACTCTGAAGAAAAAAATGTATAAGTCATACTTTAATTATTTATAAGTTATTTTTAAAAGTCTAGCCTGTTTATTAGACTCCAGTAAAAGAAAATGGGATTATTTATTAAGGCAATATTGTGTAACCATTACAGTTTCCCAAAGGATCACAAGAATAAATGACTTCTTAGTAAAGAAGGGGTTATATATAAACCCACAAAGTAGGGGTTATATAATTTTGAAGTGGCAAATATTTTAAAAAGCAGCATTTACCTACTTAACTTTGCTATTTAAAAAGGAGAGTGGGCACGGTGTCTCACGCCTATAAAATACTAGCACTTTGGAAGGTGGAGAAGGGAGGAGCACTTGAGGCCACCCTGGGCAACGTAGTGAGATGCCTCTGCAATAAATTAACTGGGTTTGGTAGCATGTGCCTGTCGTTCCGGCTACTCTGGAGGCTGTGGCAGGAGGATGATTGAGCTTAGGAGTTTGAGGCTTAATAAGATAAAATCGTGCTACTACATTCTAGCCTAGGCAACAGTGACCCTATCAAAAAAAAAACAAAACAAAACTCAGACTATAGCATCAGTATAACAACATCTTTGAAACTCTTGTATTTATGCATAAACCTGGTAGAGTCATAAAGCCCATCCATGCAGGTAAAGCGTCTACTTCTTCTTAAATGCTCCCATAGATGAGCGTCAGTAAATAAGCAGTCGTTACACAGCTCACAGCAACCTCCAACTCCTGGGCTTAAGCGATTCTCTTGCCTCAGCCTCCCGAGTAGCTGGGACTACAGGCGCCCACCACAACGCCCGGCTATTTTTTGGTTGCAGTTTGGCCGGGGCTGGGTTTGAACCTGCCACCCTTGGTATATGGGGCCGGCGCCTTACCGACTGAGCCACAGTCGCCGCTCAGTCGTTTTTAACATTGGAAGCCACTATAGTGTTATATGATGATTATTACATCAAAATGACTGAATTTTGTACACCTGACAATTATTACCAAAATGCTGAAAAGTTTGAAATAGAATCTAAACATGTGTGTATAATAAATATATCTTTTTTATGTTTTGGATACAGAGTCTTAATTTGTTGCCCTCGGTAGAGTGCTGCACAGCTCACAGCAACCTCAAACTCTTGGGTTCAAGCGATCATCTTGCCTTTGCTTCCCAACTAGCTGGGACTGTAGGCACCGGCCACAATGCCTGGCTATTTTTAGAGATGGGGTCTTGCTGTTGCTCAGGCTAGTCTCAAACTCCTGACCTCAGCCTCCTAGAGTGCTAGGATTACAGGCGTGAGTCACTATACCCTGCCTTATATATTTGTTTTTTGGGGACAGAGTCTTACTCTGCTGCCCAGCCTAGAGTGCCATGGCCTCGGACTAGCTCACAGAAACCTCCAACTCCTGGGCTCAAGTGACCCTCCTGCCTCAGCCTCCCAAATAGTTGGGACTATAGGCAC
Source organism: Nycticebus coucang (assembly GCF_027406575.1). Taxonomy (NCBI): domain Eukaryota; kingdom Metazoa; phylum Chordata; class Mammalia; order Primates; family Lorisidae; genus Nycticebus; species Nycticebus coucang. The sequence goes on along the minus strand of NC_069791.1, from coordinate 28,268,095 downwards.
CCCCCCACAAGGCCTGGCTAATTTTTCTATATTTAGTAGAGATGGGGTCTCACTCACTGTTGCTCAGTCTGGTCTAAAACTCCTAAGCTCAAGGGCACTTCCCAACTCCGCCTCCCAGAGTGCTAGGATTACAGAAGGGAGCCACCTCACTTGGCCATAAACACGTATATTAAAATGCACAGTAATGCCGCATTTCATTTCATCAGTCCATCTGCTTACAGGCATATCTCATAGTCGATTTTTGTTGCAAAGGAAGATGAAAGTTAAACTATGGAGCTCATAGTTACTTGAATCATGTGCTCGCCTATCTGGTTGAAATGTGGCACAGTCACGTGGTGGCTGTGTGACCGTGAGTAAGTTACCTGGCCTCCGAGTTTTGTTTTGTGTGTGTGCTTGTAAAATAGCAATATTGTTACCTATATTACAGAATTTTAAGGTTTGATATGTTTATGTAAAATTCTTGCGCATAGCAAGCAGTGAGTGAGTGTGTGCAATGTTCTTATGACAGAAATTTTATCGTTGTTGTGATTAACTTAAAGCAAGGCTCCGTGAGTCTATGATTTCCTATCTCCTGCACTAATCCTTCATAACATTCCTGCAAATGTGTGTATGTTTAAACTGGATGTGGTCAACAGGCTGATTTTTGCTTGTCCTTGTGTTGGCTTCGGCAAGGTCAGAGACCTAACGTATAGAAGACCATCTGTGTTGAGGAAGCATAACTTTTGCTAATAACTGCTGGCGTCCCCCTTGGATTTTGCAAAACATGAGCAGGATATCCACAATTTGCCAAGTTCAGCTAAAGTGTGCTTTGCAGTCAGCAAAAAATCGTTCCTTACGTGCGTCCTATTTAAGATTGTGGAAAACCTCGGGGAGACTTCATTGCATAGCCGCAATCCTAAGACTGGTGGTTAACATATGCTGTGATTCATGAAAGAGATCTATCATTTTATCATTGCACAAAATGTGCTTTCTTTAAAGATCTTGTCAAGACTATAAAAGTGTGAGTGAATAAGATATGGTCATCACTGAGGGCTTGACAAAAAGAAACTACTGATACACTTAGAACATGAATGCGTGTCAGGTGCATTTTGCTGTGTGACAGAGCAAGACTCTAAAGACACATACAGTGTCTTCCATTCACGGACAGACCATGGTCACCAGGAGCTGGAGGTGGGAGCAGAGAGAGGTTGACTACAAAGGAATGCAAGCAAAATTGAGGCATAATGGAAATATTCTCTATCTTGATTGTAGTAGAGTTGTTACGTGATTGTATGTATTTGTCAAAACTCCTAGAACTGTACATCAAAATGGGTGAATTTTACTGTTTGTGAATTATAATGTCTCAGTAGAACTAGCCTAACGAAACAAAAGAAAGGTCTCTAGTTTTGTTGCCCAGGAATGGTTGTTGGGGGTAGACGAGCTGGCATCCTTCCGTATCTTCCTCTGAAATGTTGATGGGTTTCTTCTGCAATTGCCATGCATTTGTATTCACTTACAACAGATTGGAAAGTCATCTTTTTATTTCACTAAGTATCTTTTATCTCTTTCTCTTTATAAGTAGTAATTGCTTAAAATTATTATAATTATTATTTTTTGAGACAGTCTCACTTTATCACTCTCAGTCGAGTCCTGTGGCATCACAGCTCACAGCAACCTCAAACTCTTGGGCTCAGGCAATCCCCACTGTAGAGACCCCATCTCTACAGTGGGGACTACAGGCACCTGCCACAGTGTTGGGCTGTTTTTAGAGATGGGGTCTGGCTGTTGCTCAGGATTATAGGAGTGAGCCACCATGCCCAGCCTTAAGATTATTTTTTCATTTCATGGAGTAGACTGCATATGTATTATCATTAATCAGGATATTTCTGGCCACAGGCTGTACCCAGCCTGGCTTAAACAATAATAAATTATTTAATGAATTTTATTGGTTTCATTCCTGTGGTTATGGGATGGGTCATTCCTGCTCATAGCACTTCAGCCTACATGTACCCTCTTCTCCTGGAGCTCCAAAGAGAGATCTCTAACCTCTTCCCATGGCTCTCCCAGAAAAGTAGGGAGCCTGCTATTGCCAAAACCTTCAGTGTTTATTTCCTCAGGTCTCCTTTTCTGAACCAGTTGCTGTGTACTTGGCTTCTTAGACTCTTCAAGGCCTCCCATGTGATCTAGAAATGAGGCTAGTTTCCCCAAAGAAATTGTCTGCATACATTGGCGTATACAAACTAGTCAAACTAGTCTACACTAAGAAATGGACAGGGGAGTGCCAGGCAGTTAACCAACAATGCCAGCACATTTCCCTGAGTTTATTAAATCCAAGCTGTGACTAATTGTAGAATGTGGTAACTGTACAGGTCTTATTTTAGCATTTCTGAGACCACATTCTTTAATCACTATTACTTTACCCTAAAGACTTCACATAAAAATACCTCATTCCAATGCTACTTTAAGAAGCAACACATTAACTTTCCATGTTAGAGCAGATATTATGAAAGCGTAGAATAGATCTGACGTGTTGAGCACAGTGAAGACTTCGTATAACTTAACAGCATTTATTCATAGTTTCAAATGCAGTGTTTATACACAAAAAATTAGATACTGGCCTAAATATACTTTGGTCTATTTTGCTTCTAGAGTTTTTCTTTTTTTAAATCTTCATTATACTTCCTCATCTTCTGCAGTGAAAAGGTATTTCAGCAATGTACTTGGTCGTAACTTCTCAAGGCAAAGATTTACACGTGAAATATAAAATAAAGTTTAATATGACCAAGCCCAAGTGCCTTGAATAGTTGACAAAGTCTCCATGGACAAGGAATGGAAATTTAGCAGCCTGTCAAAAGGAAAGTAAGTTGCCAGGCACAGTGGCTCACACCTGTCATACTAGCACTCCAGGAGGATGAAGTGGGTAGATGGATTGCCTGAGCTCACAGGTTCGAGACAGCCTGAGCAAGAGCAAGACCTTGTCTTTAAAAATACAGCCAGGTGTTGTGGCAGGCACCTGAAGTCCCAGCTACTTGGGAGGCTGAGGCAAGAGAATCACTTGAGCCTAAGTGTTTGAAGTTGCTATGAGCTGTGATGCCATGGCACTCTACTCAGGGTGACAAAGTGAGACACTGTCTCAAAAAAAAAGGAAAGTAAGTTTCAGATATAGCAAGAGTATATGCCAGGCTGAGAGGATAGAAAGAAGAAAGGTTTGGAGTTGACCGGGGGTGTGTTAGAATAATAATTCAACATGTATTTAATTGGTATGTTTGGAGGGGCAGATGTCTATGAAAATAAAATGAGAAGCTTGTTGTGATGGTGTGCACTTGTATTCCTAACTACTTGGGAAGCTGAAGCAGGAGGATCACTTGAGGAATTTGAACACTGGGCGACATAGTGAGACCTCATCTCTAACAAAATAAAAAATAAAGATAATAGGGCAGCGCCTGTGGCTCAAAGGAGTAGGGTGCCAGCCCCATATGCTGGAGGTGGTGGGTTCAAACCTAGCCCTGGCCAAAACTACAAAAAAATAAATAAATAAAATAAAAGATATAATGAGGGAGAAGTTTGAGGAGGTGAGTAGAGGTCTGAAGAACCCTGAATAGTATATAGAGTCTGGATTTTATCCTGTCAATAAGAGGACGACAGCTGAAGGCTTTTCCCCCTGTTTTGGTGGGAGTAGCATTACATGTGGAATGCAAAGTTTTGGGAAGATTTTCCTGTTCACACTAAGCCTATATCTTGCTCTTTGTAAACTTTCCTTTTGGGGGGTGGTTGTTTTTTTGTTTTTGAGATTGAGTTTCACTCTGTCACCCTGGGTAGAGTGCCGTGTCATCATTGTGGTTCACAGCAACCTCCAACTCTTGGGCTTGAGCTATCCTCCTGTAGTCCATGAGTGGCTGACACCACTGGCACCTACCACGATGACTAGCTAGTTTTTCTTTTTCTTCTTTTTTTTTTAATGTAGAGATAGGCTTAAGCTGGTCTTGAACTCCTGAGCTTAAGTAATGCACCTGCCTCGGCCTCTCAGAGTGCTAGGATTACAGGTGTGAGCCACAGAGCCCGGCCCAAACCTACCTTTCTCTTCCTCAGCAAACTTTGTTTCAGGCTTGCTTTGAAAAGGAAGGGAGGGAGGGAGGAGGGAAGGGGAAGGAAAGGAAGGAAGAAAGAAAGGAAAAATTCTTCATCAGCAATATGCAAAGTGGGTTAAAGCCGAAAAGAACTGGAATCAGGTCATTTAGAAACTATTGGTTGGCCTGGGCTTGAGAAGAAATGAGCGAAACAGGTGGCAGTGACAAGAACTTAAATAATAAATGCTAAAGACATAATATGGTGAGTAGGGTTTCATGGCTATCCGTGTGTCATGGTACAGATCTAAGTGAATGTAATTCAAGCCTGGGGGTTGATGGTAAGGAAGACGTTTTGCAGAGAAGATGAGTTCGGTCTTGTGTTGACAGCATTTCAAAGTAGCAGTAAGGTGGGCTCGGGGCCCATAGCACAGTGGTTACAGCGCCAGCCACATACACCCAGGCTGGCGGGTTTGAACCTGGCCCGGGCCAGCTAGACAACAATGACAACTGCAACAAAAAAATAGCCGGGTGTGGTGGTGGGTGCCTGTAGGCCCAGCTACTTGGGAGGCTGAAGCAAAGTAGCAGTAAATATCGAGCAGTAGTTAGGTGTGTGAGACTGCTGCTGCTCCTTCTTCCATTCAGAAATATTTTCTTGACGGTCCATGTTTTTATCCAAGTGTTATAGTAAAACCAGGAGATAGAGCACCTAACAAGAAAAAAATGTTCCCGTCATCATGAAACTAGCAAGGTTATGCACATCTATTCCAGGGTAAAATAAGTATTTATTTACTAAAGAAATAACAGAGTTACTTTAATTCAAAATAATGTGAGTAGAGAGAGGTGTGAGGAAGTGCATAGTTGAAAGAAGACTTAACAATAAGTTGACTGCTCTGCACCACAGGAGTGATTTCACCTGGTAGAGTCAGGGGGCCAAAAGGGATTTTAAGAGCTCACTTGTTCAGCCTGGTATGAAGCATTTAATACAGAGACTAGCATGAAATTGCCCAGTCGGTATTTGTTAATAGTTGCTGAAGCTCAGTGTTAGACACATCAGGGTTCATCATCTTACCATTCTCTTTACTATTGTATATAATTGAATTTTTTTTTTTTGGCCGGGGCTGGGTTTGAACCCGCCACCTCCGGCATATGGGACCGGTGCCCTACCCCTTGAGCCACAGGCACCGCCCTGAATTTTTTCAGAATAATGCTTTTCTTGGTTTTTGAGCTAGAATCTCACTCTGTCATTCTGGGTAGAGTGCCATGGCATCATAGATCATAGCTTACAGCAACCTCAAACTCCTAGGCTCAAGTGATCTTCTTGCCTCAGCCTCCTGAGTAGCTGGGACAAAAGGCGCCCACCACAACACCTGCCTAATTTTTCTATTTTTAGTAGAGATGGGTCCTACTCTTGGTCAGGCTGGTCTGGAACTCCTGACCTCAAGGGATCCTTCTGCCTTGGCCTCCTAGAGTGCTAGGATTACATGCGTGAGCCACTGGGCCCGGCTTTCATAGTAAAATATTTTTAATGAGACAAATTTACATCCCTAGCGCTGATAATGGAGAAAATATTGATGTCAGAGAGAGTGATGAAATCATTTCCAAAGACTAGTCTGAGAAAGATGGGGGGGGGGTAAGGAAAGTACAGTGCTAGAGACTGAAAAGGATCAAAGATATTTCACAGAAAACGTAGATGATAGTGTTGACTGCTGCAGACGCCAAAGAAGAAGCTGTAGTTTAAATTTATTTATAGCAGATTGCTGGTTTCTAATTTTGTAAATTTCTGATTGGATGTTCCTTGAATGGTGAAAGAAGTTGGCTACTTGAGAAACCTGAGAAAACTCTTTTGATCAGACCGTTTGAAGAAGTGTTCATTACTTGAGAAATATAGCCAAGGTTTCTTTGCTAATTTGTATATATCTCCTCCATTTTTTAGGAGACTAATGAACAGAAACTTCACAAAATAGCCAATGAACTTCTGCATACAGAAAGAGCTTATGTCAACCGACTTGACCTCTTAGATCAGGTAATATTTTCTTTTTTTCAGAAGTATTTTATGTTTTGACATTGTACATTGTTTTAACCTGGTGATTAAAGTGTTTTGGAAACTGCAAGAGGGACCCGTTTCTGGCTAGTGAAAGCTACTTCCTCAAGGAAGTCTGGCACTTCGGGCTTTCTCAGTAAACTCACCAAATATAAGCATTTTGTAATTCACAAAGAATAGCAGTTTCTCTCTGCATGAATCATAAAACGCCTTTATTGTGCCCTTCAACTGTAAGTACTAGTCTGCTTCTTGACCTTTTATTGTGATTCTGGGGGCCGCATTACCATTTTAATCTAAATATGATATTGGTGTTTGTAATGCTAACATGCTATTTGTGTCATTTGCTGTTGAGTACCATGTGAGTGATCTCAGCTGGTATAGTCATAGGGCCAAAGGGCTTTTGAGAGTTCACTTGCTTAACCTTGTATGGTGCATGTGACACAGTGCCTGGCATACTGTTGCCAGCAGTGTTTTATTGAATACCCATCGGTATTTGTTTAATATATGAATATGCTCTATCACATCATAGCGGAGACTTGAGTATCATTTCAGATATATATTTGGAATATTTAACAATGGATCATAAGAATAGTTCCTGCAACAGAACAGGAACTTTGTTGAAAGCAAAGTCATCTTAATTGTGTTTCAGCAATAAGGAACAAGACAATTGTAGACGAATACAGATTAATATAGAGGCCTTGTTGAAGAGAAAGCTGCCATGTTTGGGCATTAATTGTAAGACATATCTCACTTTTGGCCACTGGAAGACTGGCACAGGATCGGTCAGTTCTGGGCACACCTGCTTATCATCGGTTCCAAGAGTGAGCCGCAGTCCTGTCGGGGTGAGCCCTGAGGAACCAGTTAAAGGCTTGTATTGTTCAAAATAATGACTTTGTGGCTCAAATATTCAGTTTTCGAGGAATTTCACTGTAAGTCAAAATCAAATCATGTGGAGTTTGCAAATTGGAAGCAATTTTTGTTTCTCATGGGAATTACAGACTTGAAACTTTTAGGTACACCCCTAGTAGAGATGTGTCTTTTCCTCTTTATCAGGTTGTGTGGGGTTTTTTTAGCCAAACAACTTGTCGGCTCCTGTTGATGACCTTTTAGAATTTAATTACTCCAGTATTCTCTCTATTGGAGTCTCTAAGGACATAATTTTTGTGTTCTTTTTGTCTTATAAGAAAATGCAACGGAGGTGAATTTTAACCATCTGGACATTCTGAAGGAACAGACCTCCTTCTGCCTACACTTAACACATTGGCAGTTAAGGGGTATAGCAGCATGGCGGAGCACAGCTAGGACTGCAGGTCGTTTTTTGTTTTGGGGTTTTTAAAAATTGTCTTCAAGGTATCTATTACTGTACAGAAGAAGCGGTTTTTTTTTTCACCTCTTATGTCAATGTTTAGAGTTATACATTACTGTTTACTAAAAGCAGGTAAACATCTGGTAATTAAAATACTCTTTTGTTCATTCCTTGGCCAGGTACTAAGCACCTGTTCTGTTGCAGGAACTAAATCGTGATCGCCCTTTCCCAAGGAGCATATAATGTTAAGAAGAAAAATAAGATTTATGTAAACAAGCTACGTTAAAGGATAGTAGGTCATAAGTACCATAGATATTAATCGAAACCTAAAAAAGTCTAAAATATCATGATTATTGTGTGTATGTAAAGTGTTTTCCCATCTCTTAACTTTACCTATGGATAAGAAGGGTAAATCCTATTGACCTCAACTGAAAATTTTCTGGCACAAAAAACAGAAATTATTTTGCTTCACACTCCTACAGATAGGGGCATATCCTAGGCTACAATCAAAGCTTACTAATTCTTCTTCTTCATTCTTCTAAATCGCAACCTATATGCACTCCTACTTTTGTTGTTGTTGTTGTTGAGAAAGAGTCTCACTTCACCGCCCTCAGTAGAGTGCTATGATGTCACATGGCTCATAGCAACGTCCAAGCTTTTGGGCTTATGCGATTCTCTTGCCTCAGCCTCCCGAGGAGCTGGGACTACAGGCGGCCACCACAATGCCCGGCTATTTTTTGGTTGCAGTTTGGCTGAAGCCGGGTTTGAACCCGCTACCCTCAGTATATGGGGCCGGCGCCCTACTCACTGAGCCACAGGCGCCACCCCACTCCTACATTTTAAACAGCAATTGATCGATTTCTTTTCTTTCTCTCTCTTTTTTATTATTATTATTAAATCATAACTATGTACATTAATGCGATCATGGGGCACCATACACTGGTTTTAAGACCGTTTGACACATTTTCATCACATTGGTTAACATAGCCTTCTTGGCATTTTCTTAGTTATTGTGTTAAGACATTTATATTCTACATTTAATAAGTTTCACATGTACCCTTATAAGATGCACCGCAGGTGTAATCCCACCAATCACCCTCCCTCCGCCCATCCTCCCCCATCCCTCCCCACACTCTCCCCCTTCCCCCTATTCTTAGGTTATAACTGGGTTATAGCTTTCATGAGAAAGCCATAAATTAGTTTCATAGTAGGGCTGAGTACAATGGATACTTTTTCTTCCATTCTTGAGATACTTTACTAAGAAGAATATGTTCCAGCTCCATCCATGTAAACATGAAAGAGATAAAGTCTCCATCTTTCTTTAAGGCTGCATAATATTCCATGGTGTACATATACCACAATTTATTAATCCATTCGTGGATCGATGGGCACTTGGGCTTTTTCCATGACTTAGCAATTATGAAGTGGGCTGCAATAAACATTCTGGTACAAATATCTTTATTATAATGTGATTTTTGGTCTTCTGGATATATACCTAGTAGAGGAATTATAGAATTGAATGGCAGGTCTATTTTTAGATCTCTAAGTGTTCTCCAAACATCTTTCTAAAAGGAATGTATTAATTTGCATTCCCAACAGCAGTGTAGAAGTGTACCCTTTTCTCCACATCCACGCCAACATCTCTGGTCTTGGGATTTTGTGATATAGGCTAATCTTACTGGAGGTAGAAGATATCTCAAAGTAGTTTTGATTTGCATTTCTCTGATGATTAAAGATGATGAGCATTTTTTCATATGTCTGTCTTCTTCAGAGAAGTTTCTTGTCAAGTCCCTTGCCCAGCCTGTGATGGGATCACTTGTTCTTTTCTTGCTAATATGTTTGAGTTCTCTGTGGATTCTGTTTATTAAACCTTTGTCAGAGACATAACATACAAATATCTTCTCACATTCTGAGGGCTGTCTGCTTGCTTTACTTACTGTGTTCTTGGCTGTGCAGAAGCTTTTTAGTTTGATCAGGTCCCAATAGTGTATTTTTGAAGCTGCTTCAATTGCCCAGTGGGGGGTCCTCATAAAATACTCGCCCAGACCCATTTCTTCAAGGGTTTTCCCTGCATTCTCTTCTATTATTTTTATAGTTTCATGTCTTAAGTTTAAATCTTTTATCCAGTGAGAGTCTATCTTAGATAATATGAAAGGTGTGGGTACAGTTTCAGTCTTCTACAGGTTGCCAGCCAGTTCACCCAACACCATTTGTTAAATAGAGAATCTTTTCCCCGCTGAATGTTTTTAATTGGCTTGTCAAAGAGCAAATAATGGTAAGTAGCTGGATTCATCTCTTGGTTCTCTATTCTGTTCCAGACATCTACTGCTCTGTTTTGGTGCCAGTACCATGCTGTTTTGATCACTATGGATTTATACTATAGTCTGAGGTCTGGTAGCGTGATTCCTCCTGCTTTGTTTTTATTTCTGAGTAATGTCTTGGCTATTCGAGGTTTTTTCTGATTCCATATAAAACAAAGTATTATCTTTTAAAGATCTTTAAAGTATGACAGTGGAGCTTTAATAGGGATTGCATTAAAATTGTATATTGCTTTGGGTAGTATGGACATTTTAACAATGTTGATTCTTCCCAGCCATGAGCATGGTATGTTTTTCCATTTGTTAACATTTTCAGCTATTTCTTTTCTTAGAGTTTCATAGTTCTCTTTATAGAGATCTTCCACGTCCTTTTTTAGATATACTCCCAAATATTTCATCTTCTTTGGCACTACTGTGAATGGTGTAGAGTCCTTAACTGTTTTTTCAGCCTGACTATTGTTGGTATATATAAAGGCTACTGATTTATGAATGTTGATTTTGTAAATTGAGACACTGCTGTATTCCTTGATCACTTCTAAAAGTTTTGTAGTAGAATCCCTGGTGTTTTCCAGATATACAATCATATCATCTGCAAAGAGCGAAAGTTTGATTTCTTCTGACCCTATATGGATACCATTGATCGCCTTTTCTTTCCTAATTGCAGTGGCTAAAACTTCCATTACAATGTTAAAGAGCAGCGGAGACAATGGGCAGCTTTGTCTGGTTCCTGATCTGAGTGGAAATGATTTCAATTTAACTCCATTCAATACGATATGGGCTGTGGGTTTGCTGTAGTTAGCCTCTATCAGTTTAAGAAATGTCCCTTCTATACCAGTTTTCTTGATGCTGGATGTTATAAAAGCTTTTTCTGCATCAATTGAGAGAATCATATGTTCTTTGGTTTTTAATTTGTTTATGTGCTGAATTATACTTATAGATTTATGTATATTGAGCCAGCCTGAGGATAAAACTGACTTGGTCATGATGTATAATTTGTTTGATGTGTTGCTGGATTCTGTTTGTTAGGATCTTGTTGAATATTTTTGCATCTATATTCATTAGTGATACTGGTCTATAATTTTCTTTTCTTGTTGGGTCTTTTCCTGGTTTGGGGATCAGGGTGATGTTTGCTTCATAGAACGTGTTGGGTAGTCTTCCTTCTTTTTCTACATTTTGGAACAGGTTGAGTAATATAGGTAATAATTCCTCTTTAAAGGTTTGCTAGAATTCTGACATGAAGCCATCTGGTCCTGGGCTTTTCTTTTTAGGGAGATTTTATATGGTTGATGCTATTTCAGAACTTGATATCACCTGTTCAACATTTCCACGTGATTCTGGCTAAGTCTTGGAAGGTGACGTGCTTCCAAGTATTGGTCAATTTCCTTCAGATTTTCATATTTCTGAGAATAAAGTTTCTTGTAATATTCATTGAGGATTTTTTGAATTTCTGAGGTGTCTGTTGTTACTTTGTCTTTGTTGTTTCTGATTGATGAGATTAGAGATTTTACTCTTTTTTTCCTGATTAGGTTGGCCAAAGGTTTGTCTATTTAGTGACCGTTTCAAAAAACCAACTTTTTGAGTTATTGATCTGTTGTATAATTCTTTTGTTTTCAATTTCATTTAATTCTGCTCTAATTTTGGTTATTCCTTTTCTTCTACTGGGTTTGGGGTTGGAATGTTCTTCCTTTTCCAGTTGCTTGAGAAGTCCCATTAAGTTGTTAACTTCCTCTCTTTCTGTTCTTTTGAGGAAGGCTTGCAGTGCTATAAATTTCCCTCTTAGGATTGCCTTTGCGGTATCCCAGAGGTTCTGATGATTCGTGTCTTCATTGTCGTTTTGTTCCAAAAATTTGGCAATTTCCTTCTTAATCTCATCTCTGACCCAGCTATCATTCAGCATAAGGTTATTTAACTTCCATGTTTTTGTATGAGTGTGCAGATTCCTTTTGTTATTGAGTTCATCTTTTATTTCATGGTGGTCCGAGAAGATGCAAGGAATAATTTCTATTCCTTTAAATTTACTGAAGTTAGACTTGTGACCTAAGATGTGATCAATTTTGAAGTATGTTCCATGGGCTGATCAGAAGAATGTGTATTCAGTTTTGTTGGGATGAAATGTTGTGTAGATGTCTGCTAAATCCAAATGTTGTATGGTTAGGTTTAAATCTAAAATTTCCTTGCTCAGCTTCTTATTGGAGGATCTATCTAACACTGCCAAAGGAGTATTGAAATCTCCGACTATTATGGAGCTGGAGGAAATCAAGTTGCTCATGTCTGTTAGAGTTTGTCTTATAAATTGAGACGCATTCTGGTTGGGTGCATAAATATTAATAATTGAAATCTCATCATATTGAGTATTACCCTTAACAAATATGAAGTGACTATTCTTATCCTTCCTTACTTTTGTTGGTTTAAAGGCAATTGTGTCTGCAAATAGAATTGAAACACCTGCTTTTTTCTGATTACCATTTGCCTGAAATAGGGCCAACCATCCTTTCACCCTGAGTCTATATTTATCTTTTAAGGTAAGATGTGACTCTTGTATGCAGCAAATATCTGGCCTGAGTTTTTGTATCCAGTCAGCCAACCTGTGCCTCTTTAGAGGACAGTTTAAGCCATTCACATTAAAGGAGAATATTGATAAATCTGGTAAAATTATGGGTATTGAGTTTTTTGAAAGTTCAGTGGACATTTTTAACCCTTTCACCACTGTGGAAGTTGGAGTTTGATCGAAAGTTTCTGAGTGAGTTTACTTTTGTGGTAGAGGATTGGGCTGGTCATTATGGAGGATAAGTCTGAGAATATCCTGAAGAGCTGGTTTCGTTCTGGCAAATTTCATCAACATATGAATGTCAGTAAAGTATTTCATTCCTCCATCATAAATGAAACTCAGTTTAGCTGGATACAGGATCTGGGGTTGAAAGTTATTTTGTTTTAGGAGATTAAAAGTCGATGACCACCCTCTACTGGCTTGAAAAGTTTCAGCTGAGAGATCTGCAGTCATTCTAATATTCTTTCCTTTGTAGTTAATGGATTTCTTACATCTGGCTGCTTTCAGAATTTTCTCCTTCATATTAACTTTAGTGAAGTTAATTATGATATGCCTGGGGGATGTCTTATTCGGATTGAGTTGTGTTGGGGTTCTGAAACTGTCTGCTATCTGAATTTCAGATTCTCTTGGCATGTCTGGAAAATTCTCTTTCATAATTTCACGGAGAAGGGCCTCTGTGCCTCGTGAGGCCACTTCATCACCTTCAGGGATTCCAATGAGGCGGATATTAGCCTTCTTTGAATTATCCCAGAGGTCTCTGAGAGAATGATCCATTTTTGCTCTCCATTTCTCTTCCTCTTTGAGAGTTTGGAAGCATTCAAAGGCTTTGTCTTCAATGTCAGAAATCCTTTCTTCTGCTTGCTCCACTCTGTTACCGAGGGATTCGACTGTATTTTTCAGATCTTTGAGGGCTGCAAATTCTTGCTTCAGTGTGTCAAAATCTTTGGTGGTTTTGTCTTTAAACTTGTTAAATTCTTGTGACAACTTTTGAATTGCTCCTCGAATTTTGAATTCCAAATTTTCCTCCATTCTATTAATCTTATTTGCGATCCAAATTCTGAATTCTATTTCTGACATCTCGGCCAGCTGTTTATGAATGGGATCTTCAGTTACATCTGCCATATCTTTCCTTGGGGGGTTTGATCTATTCTGGTTATTCATGTTACCAGAGTTTTTCCGCTGATTCTGCCCCATGATTATTTTACACCATTTGATTTTTCCCCTGGAGTTTTGTTGAGGACCCGGATGTACGGTGCTATGGCCCGAGAAACTGGGGACCTGTTTGGTGTGGTGGGGCTAAGTGGTTCTATCTTGTTTTCAGCTGGTCTCTGTCTGACCCTAGTGAAACAGTTAATCTGGGTTGAAGTCTCAACAGTGCAGAAATACCAGCAATTAAGTCATCCCACCCCCCACAGGCAACAATTGAAAAAGGAAAATCAAACCTTCCTACAACCACACACTCAGGGCACTACTTGAATAGTCCTCAAGTGATTGGCTCAGTTCAAAAGGTCCAAATCAGTTGTCTCAGGTGGGAGAGTTAAAAGGTCTCTGGATCACAGGGGGTCTAGTGACAACTCAGATATGACTTGCTCTGGTACTCTGTGAAGTCGGGGGACCCACCCAGCAAATAGATTAGTCTGGAAAGGTTGATGCCTTCTTCCCCAACTTGCACCTCTGTCACACCCAGTCACTGATAGCTCCGCAAGGCTGTGACCCAGTTGCCTCTAGTGAACATATACTCCAGGGATTTGCTCCTGCCTGAATCAGAAGGAAATCTATATCTGTCAGCCAGGCCACTGCACTCTGCCTCTATCCAGCAGGTTGAGGTGAGGCCTGACAACCTCGAGTGCTTGATGGAGGCTGGGAGGTGTTCAGTCGGTTCTAGCCCCACCCCGATTGATGTTACTGACAGAATAGAATAGACCAGAACCACTTTGCGGGAATTTGTTTCTGTCCCTGCTAAATTCCCCTGCAGAAAAGAAGCTGTTTAGAGTTCCCAGAGCCTGTGCCTCTCAGGCCCTGTCTTTGCTCCTGCAGGTTTGTATTCAGTTAGCTATCAGTTCTAGCCTCCTGCCTTCCTTTGTCTATAGGCTGATGATCTCCTAGATCCGGGTGTGTCTTAGGCTCAGTAAAGCGGTCCTCTGTGTCACCCCGCCCTGGGAATTTCCTGGCTCTGCACGTGCATTTTCTAGTCCCTGTGCTCCACCCAGGCGGTACCATCTCAGCCAAACCCTTTACTCACGGGGCCTGCATTTCTGTCCCAGATCTGTTCCGTGGTGGTTGCCACCTGAAAAGATGCCCAGCCTCTTCTGGTTGCCCAGGGAGACAGGGGGTGTGGCTTTAGAATATCCGGGAGTGAGCCCTATTGTTGCCAAAAACGGCTGCTGCTCTGCTCCTCGGGGCTGCTGCTCCGGTGTGGTTCCCTCTCAGCCAATGTCCTCTCCTCACTCCTATGCCGCAGAATCAGCACTGACCTGCTGCAGTCTAGGCCCAGTCCACACACCCCAAGAAATCACCCAAGAATCTGGACTCCTGGGGATCAGGCCTCCAGACCTCAGGGTTAGAGTGAAGGGGAGTGCTGGGAGCTCAGAATTGCAGGTAGAGAATATATACAGTTTTATACAGTTTTTTGCCTGGCAGGAGAACACCGTGGTACCCTAGTAGGGGAGGTAGGTCCAGTTTTTTGAGGATCTCTCCCATGGAGTGTAGTGGGAGGACCTTTGAACTCTGCTCATTTGTTTGTGGGGCACTCTGAGCCATTCTCATGGGGGAGGAGACTTCCATCCTCTTGGTATTGGATTTTGTACCTTTTGTTTGTATCGTTAGGGTTGCAGCTCGCCTTAGCGGGGTTGATGTGGGTTGTTCAACCTCCTCTCTTGGGACAGCTCTAATCACCAGGTTAGTTGCTAAATTTCTGTCCGTTAACTCTCCTTCTGGACGTGAGCCTCTGTGGAAAGCTGGCTTCAGTCAGCCATCTTGGTTCTGCCCCTCTGATCGATTTCTTGAACAACAAACTTTTCCATTTGTTTAACCAACAGTCACTATGAGCTCACTCGGTGCCTAGCACAGTGCTAGGTGGTTAGCCAACCAATATGAGGTAATGTTTGCTTTATTTTTTTATTCAGGTGTTTTATTGCAAACTATTGGAAGAAGCAAACCGAGGCTCATTTCCAGCAGAGATGGTGAATAAAATCTTTTCAAATATTTCATCAATAAATGCCTTCCATAGTAAATTCCTATTGCCAGAGCTGGAGAAACGAATGCAAGAATGGTAAGAGAAGTCGCTAGCAAATGTGTTGAAGACAGTCACACAGATGCTTTGTTTTTCAGATATTAACTTGAAATACAAACGCCACACATAGATGTAGCTAGATATCAGTGCTAATGTTTGTTTTTTTCTTTCTTTTTGCAGTTTTTGGCCGGGGTTGGGTTTGAACACACCACCTCTGGTATATGGGGCTGGCGCCCTACCCCTTTGAGCCACAGGGTTTAAGTGATCCTCCTGCCTTAGCCTCTTGAGCTGCTTGCCACAATGCCTGGCTAATTTTTCTATTTTTAGTAGAGACAGGGTCTCGCTTGTGCTCGGGCTGGTCTGGAACTTCTGAGCTCAAGAAATCCTTCCACTTCAGCCTCTTAGAGTGCAAGGATTACATGTGTGAGCCACTGCACCCAGCCCTATGTTTTCAGCTTCAATGAAAAAGATAGTTTGTTCACCAAACTATCTCTTGACTAGTGAAGCTATCAGGAATATCAGGACCTTCAAGAATTTCATAGCTTCTCTTTTTACTGCACCATTCCTAAACTCCCTTGAAAAATATGCTTTTTTCATTCTCTGCCCATGTCATAGCAAGGTGGATTGGCTAGAGCACAAGGTGTGTGTAGCAAGGGATTATCCGTCACCTGGAGTCCATTATTAGTAATTTGCTCTTTCTCTAAGCAGTGTTAACCGCCTATTTCTATATTCAACATAGGGAAACTACTCCTAGGATTGGAGACATCCTCCAAAAATTGGCTCCATTCCTTAAGATGTATGGAGAATATGTGAAGGGATTTGATAACGCAATGGAATTGGTTAAAAGCATGATGGAGCGGATTCCTCAGTTCAAATCAGTGGTTGAAGAAATTCAGGTAATGAGACTATTTTGTTCAAAGCTATGTTAATTTTTTCATACAAATCATGCGGTCTTCTAGATCTCAAAGTGAGATCCAGAGAGTGAGATAACTACCCCAAACCCTTCCTACTCTGAATTATGCAGAAATCATCTCTACAAAGTTAAAACCACATGTGGTACACACCGAGCAGTAAATTCTCCATTTGCTAAGACTAGCAGAGGCTGGTTTTATTAGCGTCTGCATAGATTTACTAAAGCAGTTCCCGGGTAGGTCTGTGCTCATTCTTTCAGAGGCTGCCATGTTAGAAAGAATATAAGTGAATGTAAAGGATGATTGGTATTTGAAATTTTGGAAATGTTTTATTTGTCACTTTACATCTGTATCCTGATTTTCTTCTATTTCACCAAACCTGGATAATAAGGATTTATTCAGGTGTTTTATTGCAAACTATAGTAATTTTTTGTTGTTGTTGTTGTTGTTGCTGTTTTTGGCCAGGGCCATGTTTGAACCCACCACCTCCAGTATATGGGGCTGGCGCCCTACTCCTTGAGCCACAGGCACCACCAGCAAATTCTATTTGATTCTCTAGTCACAGTTGTTAATCTCATTTTTTGATACAGTTTAAGTATTGAAAAGGAATTTTTTAGATCACATAGGATTCTTGAGATAAAGATTCTGTTGCTCCTTGAATCCCTTCTTTTGTGTTATGTAAATATGTTTTATTGTACTACTTTAATTCCTCTGATTTTCACTTTTTGAGTTATTTTTCTGGTGGCTGTTCTTAAGGTTATGATATTCATCTTAATTTATCACAGTCCACTTTTTCAGGCTAGTAGAGCCATTGGCCTTCCCCATTCACCCACCTTAGAGATCTTCACTTCTACTGATGATGTGGCTGGGTGTGTGCATTGCCCACCATTCCGAATTGAATGAGCCCTTTCCAGCCTCCTCATAGAAGCTGCCTATCCTCATGGCCTTCACCTCCTTGGCAGAACCTTCCTATTGACTGAGCTAGGGGAGCAGACGGAAGCAGCCCTGGTCTAGAATGCCACAGATTCTCATTGTTTTTCCCCAAAGTTCAACAGTTTTTAAAGCATAAACACATTTCAAAGGGTTGAAGCCTTTGATTAATTTCTAAAATCCCGAATGGTGGTTTTGTCAGTTTTATCTAGCATTATGGTCATTTGTGGTGGCAGGGGGTGGGGGTGGGGTCAGTCTTCTCACAAGGCCATCGCCAGAAGTCCTATCCTGTCCCCTTCATTCCCTTTGTTGACATTCTTTTCTTTCATGATTAAGCACTCGTGTGCCTTTCTGAACTCTGGCTCCTTCTCTGATTCTGTCACTAGCCCTTTTTGCCATTACCGAACAGTGGGGCGAGCTCGAGGTTTGCCTTCCCACGGTCTTTCTCTTTGCACCCTCAGTGATGTCCTATTTTCCCACATCTTTAACCATCGTGCCAGACAGGTGCCTCCAGGGTCTTTGTTTCTATTCTAGTCCTCTACCCCCACCCCCATCTACAGATGGCTGAGTACTATTCCCATGATTCTGTATGAACATCTTGTCAGAACAAAGTCAACATGTTTTATTCTCATCTTCACCTCCTAAGCATTTACCATCTGAATTTTTGTGCCTTGTACAAAGTGGATGATAATTCTGATACGCAGTTTATTAGAAGACACCACTACCTCACCAGAGCTCAGTTTTCTTTTCTTCCTTCTCTGTATGTATTCATTTTCCTGTGGATAATGTAGCCAAGGTGCTTAGCTTATTGCTTGCAGCAGAGTAAGTGCTATGGTCTCGTGACGATGGTGGCAGTTACTTTATCAAACTCTAAATTCTACTTTGCAATGTCTGTCTTCTTCTTATTAGGAATGGTCCTCTGGGAATCAGCTAACCTAGTTCAGAGTTCTAGTCTGCTACTTACAGTCACTTGACCTTACAAAGTGCTCCTAATTTCACCAAGCCACAGTTTCTTCGTGTAAAAATTTTGGAGTCGGTAATATTTTCCTGGACCTATAATAAGTTTGTTGGGGAAAATCAAATGAGATCCTTAAACTTATCAAATTATTATCCACTGAGCCTTTTTTTTTTTTTTTTTTGGCCGGGGCTGGGTTTGAACCCGCCACCTCCGGCATATGGGACCGGCGCCCTACCCGCTGAGCCACAGGCGCCGCCCTATTATCGTATACTTATTCAGGAAAGCTGTTATCCCCTCAGCTTCCATGCCAGTTTCACACAATGTTTCTTCCTAGTCACCACTAATAACTTCCAAACTGTTTTCCCCAATCCCCCTAAAGCCACCTAACCTGTAGTAGGTTAATCTGAGAGAGCTTCAGGTCTGATGATTTCATTCCCTTGCACAAAACCTGCATTAGATGGAGCCAATCTAAACTCAGCCTGGCTCTTGACATTATTACTCCATATTACTTTTTCTTCCTCACTCTCTGTTCCCTATTCTTACCTTATTTGCGAAGAACACTCAGCTGCCCCCTTTTAGCGAATGTGTTTCCTTGTTGTGGGGCCTGTTCGCTCTTCCTCCCCTGGCTTCTCTTCCCCCTCTGCTTCTCCCCAGAGCCTGTACTCGTCAGATGTATGAAATGTCCCCTTCTCTGTGAAGCCGTTAGTTACGTGTTTGCTTTAAATGCAAACTCTGTATTTAAAGAGTCTTAATATAACCTTTATACTCCGTGGTGCCTTGATTATGGTGAGTTCAGTAAATAATGGGATTTTTGCTTTGTTTAATGAGAACAAGAATGTATTTTTTCTTCTGCTATGTTAACAGCTTATTGAAAGCAAGGGATACAGGCTTAATATTGCCCTAACAAATGGAGCTCTATTTACAGAGCTTGGTTGCTAATGAAATAGAATGCCTTGATCTAATGAAAAATAAAACTTTCCTATCAGATAATAAGATGCCCAGATCTTGTCATTTTCCTACAGTAATCGTTCTTCAGTTCAAAGGAAATGACAATTCAGGACAGCCTTGTTATGGCATAGTTTCTGCTGAGTGTAAAATCATTGAAGACAGCTGTGCTTAGTGAACCTCATTCAACAGGTGCATCTTTTGATAATGTGACTTCACAAACCCTTATAGTGACTAATTGAAATGGTTGCCAGCAATCTGGAATTTTCTTCTTCTTCTTCTTTTTTTTTTTTTTTTTAATTTCGGGCTAATGTGAGGGTACAAACAACCAAATCACAATATTTGAATTTGTTAGGCAGAGTCCCTCTTGTCGTTATGCCCTGCACCCAAAAGGTGTGTCATACACCCCTACACTGTGACCATTTGGTGGGAGCACCCCCTCCCTCGGTCCCCCTCCCCCATCTCCCCTCCCTCATCCCTCATCCCCCATCTCCCCTCCCTCATCCCTCATCCCCCCCAACTTGAATTGAAATGTGTTTTTCTCCTACGTGGGTGTGAATTATAGCATCTTCATATTAGTATTGCATACAACATTAATTTGCTTTTCCGCCCTGTGATACTTTACAATGTGGAATTTTCTTGCTCAAAATACTGTTTGATATTACCTTTCTGTTCTTACACTAGATTAGTGGTTCTCAAACCCTAACATTATAAAAATGTGGGGTGTTTTTATAAGTGCACATTCTCAGGCTCCTTCCCCAAAGATTGTGATTTCATAGGTGTTGGGGTGGAATTCACAAGTGTGCATTTTTAAATGCATCTAATTTAGGTGATATTTAACTATATTTTATAGAAAATACTGCGCTTAATGAAATGTTTATATTACAGTGAACTTTTAGACTGATCCGTTTTGTTTCTTTAAAAACCTTTCTCATCACAGAAACAGAAAATCTGTGGCAGCTTGACCTTGCAGCATCACATGCTAGAACCTGTTCAGCGGATTCCCCGGTATGAGATGCTCCTTAAGGACTACCTAAGGAAACTGCCACCGGACTCCCCCGACTGGAATGACGCTAAAAGTAAATGCTTTCCCTCATCCTATTGTTGGTAGTCAGTTGGCAAACAGCGTTGTGATTCCAAAGCAATATGTGGCTTTCAGCTACTTTAGTCAAATATTGCATTCAGAAAATAAGCTCAGTGGAAATTATCAGCTCCTCAGTTAGGCAAGTCACCTTTGAACCAAAATCACAAGTTTAGAGCAATGCAAATCCCATTTCTCATGTTGGTTTCACTTTAATGACTAGCTCTAAAATATAAAACTATGGTCTTAGAGACACCCAGAATAGCAGTACACAATTACCTTCTCACGGGAAGAATACAGCCATTCAGAATTACAAGTGCCACTGTTTAATTAGATAGGCTGATGCATACCAAGAAAGCAAAGGTGACATTTGCTGTGTAAAAATAACCTAAACAAAGTTAGCTCCACCTACCTTAAGACATAGGTGCTATTTATGGTTTGATAACATTTTTTCTAAGAAACCTTTATTATGATTCTATTAGATATCTTTTATTTTCTTTTATAATGAAAGGGGTTTTTTTTAAGGTTTATGAGGGTCAATAGTTTAGTTTTCTGGTGCACTTTTAAAAGTCAATCACTGTAAAGAAATGAAAATTTAAGAAATAGAAATGGGGCTGGTGTGGTGGTTCATACCTGTGATCCTAATACTTTGGGAGTCCGAGGGGGGAACAGCATTTCACCTCAGGAGTTTCAGACCTGCCTAAGCAAGAGTGAGACCCTGTCTCTACTAAAAAAAAAAAAATAGAAAAAATTAGCTGGGCATTGTGGTGGCTATCTGTAGTCCCAGCTACTTGGGAAGCCAAGTCATGAGGGTGGCTCAAGCCCAAGAGTTTGAGGTTGCTATGAGCTATGTTGATGCCACAGGGACTGAGTGAGACTCTGTCTTTAAAAAAAAAGAAAGAAAGGTGGCGCCTGTGGCTCAAGGAGTAGGGTGCCGGTCCCATATGCTGGAGGTGGCGAGTTCAAACCCAGCCCCGGCCAAAAAAAGAAAAGAAAGAAAGAAATGGCTTGAGACTAGGCATGGTAGTTCGCATCTGTAATCCCAGTATTCTGGGAGGGCTAAGTGGGAAGATTGCTTGAGTCTAGGATTTTCTTTTTTTTGTTGTTGTTGTTGCAGTTTGGCCGGGGCTGGGCTTGAACCCGCCACCCTCGGCATATGGGGCTGGCGCCCTACTCACTGAGCCACAGGCGCCGCCCGAGTCTAGGATTTTCAAACCAGCCTGGGCAACATAGTGAGACCCCCATCTCTACAAAAAAAAATTTTTTTTTAAAGAAACGGCTTGATAGTCAATGAGTAGTTAACAATATTATTGTACAGCTTACAACATTGCAACTTTCTCTTACTAGTTCTTGTCTTCTATTATAAGTGAATCTTAGTGAAAGTTCAGCAACACAAAACATTATCTTTGGTCTTGGAACCTGAGTCTTTGCTTAAACACAAGCTGTCTGATATGTTTTTTCCACCGTCTGAGTGACTCAGTGACCACAGAAACTTCTCTCCTCCCTTTCCCCTTCTACAGCTTAGAATGAACCTGACTTGTCCCCTTGTCCCCTTGGCTGGTTCCCCCAGCCCAACACTTCCTAGGAACTCTGTCTCAACCCACTTTCCACCCAGCTGCCTGAGCACCTAGGTTCAGTGGCAGATATAGTGGTGTGCAAGAAGTTTGGAAACACTGCTGATCTTCCTCCAGCTCACCTCTTTTTTTTTTTTTTTTTTTTTTTTTGTGGTTTTTGGCCGGGGCTGGGTTTGAACCCGCCACCTCCGGCATATGGGACCAGCGCCCTACTCCTTGAGCCACAGGCGCCGCCCTCAGCTCACCTCTTGAACGTGGCCCCAGCTCATCTTATTTTGTCTCCCTCTATCCTGGATTCTGTATCGAGTGCAGAGAATTGTTCAAATCATAACAGTTCTCTAAAATGTAAATAAAATTAAATTTCATCTACAGTGGAAGACTTTATCTTCCCCCAAGATGCCTATGTTAAAAATGAGAAAGTGGGTGATGTAGTAGTATTCTTTTTGATTTCCCATTGCTACTTCCACTAAAATTCTAAGGAAATCACAGACGAAGGGATGTTAGTGTCCTAAGAGCAGAGCGGGGAGCAACAAAAATCCATTCTGTTCAGCAGTGCAAAGAAGACAGAGAATGTAGTCCGGAAGTGATGAGGTTGTTGTGGTAACAGAATTAAGCAGGCTGGTATGCACAAGCCCAAAAAGAAAGGAAGAAAACAAGCCCTGTTTAGGACTGAGAGGTGTTGGTCCAGCAGGAGGCCTCGGCTCCCACACCTCTTCACCAGCAGCTCTTGGAGCTGCCGCAATGTCCATTCCAAAGAGGCCCCATCCCCTACCTCCCTGCCGCCTGCCCCGGCAGCAAAACCCTCCAACACTGGCTTCAGAAGCTTCCTTGATCCAGTTCCAGTTCTCCCAGGTTAGAACTGAGTGCATTTCCCTAAAAAAAGATGGTTATGTTCAGTGGTTAATTTGCTCATAAAAGCAGTAAAATAACTACTGCTGACCTGTTTTAGAACTTTTGAGTCAGAAGACCTGAGTTTAAATCTGGCCCTGCAATCTCACAGCTGTGGGACCTTAGCCCGGTCACATCACTTCTCCATTTCTTTCATCTGCCAGATGGAGGTAATATACTTACCATTTAAGGCTGTGCAAATATTGATATTTTTATGAAAGTACCCAGCAAAGTACCTTGGACCAAGTTAGTGTACACTGTAAAGTGCTTGTTAATTTTCAAGGTACATGCAGATTAGATAAACCTGTGAGCCTAATCATCGTATATGACATTTTGTTTTTTAATAAGGAAATACTCTTTAAGTTCCAATTAATCTGCTTGCAAATGAACTTTTGAAAGTATCCAGTTTGTAACTGCTAACTGCCATTACTTCTGTGCCTTTGGTCTCAAGTGTGTAAGTTATTGAGCTGTATAGGAGCACAGGAAGGATAAGGCGTATTTATTTACTTTTCTTTTTTTCCCATTTAGAATCACTTGAAATTATATCTACAGCAGCAAGCCATTCTAATAGTGCAATAAGAAAAATGGTAAGTGGTTTTCAGAGGAGATAGGAACCTTCTGGTTGGACAATTATCAATAATACAGGCCAAGAGCCCAATACTATCTGTAGGTTTGGACCAAAATGAATTGAAATAGGTGAACAAAAAAGAATGTGAATAAAAATGTTTAGTGTTATCTAGAATAATCCTCTCCCCTCCTCTCTCAGGTTTCAACTTGCTGATAACTGATGCACTTTATACCAAAATTTGTGCTTACTCTTAAAACCTTCTGAATTATTTAGATTTTAGTTAAGGTCAGAGTATCATTACAGCCACAGATTTGAAGCCTTCTGATATTTGATCTTGCCATCTTTTGTTTTAATTTCCCAGGAGAACCTAAAGAAACTCTTAGAGATTTATGAAATGTTGGGAGAAGAGGAAGACATCGTAAACCCTTCAAATGAACTAATAAAAGAAGGGCAGATCCTCAAACTAGCTGCCCGGAACACGTCAGCACAAGAACGCTACCTTTTCTTAGTGAGTATTGGAGTGTTAGCAAATAACACAAGGATAATTCCTAAAAATTAGTGCATACAGCCTGGAAATGTAGGATGCTTCCTTGCTTACCAAAGCAATGAAATCCATCTTGGTTTAATCCGCACTGTCAGTATTCCCTATAAGGGAGTGCTCCAATAGTATTTTTTGATAGTTTCTCTTTGAACTCAATGGGTGTGTTTTACTTCAGTAACACCGTGAAGACAATTTGACTTAATATGCACGTGAGTTACTATGTACTTTCTGAAATCCTCCATTTGCTTGTTTCAAATTTTCTCATTCTTACAGGCCAATGGGTACCATTCCCTGGATATTTTGTCAACATACTATTTCTTGACAGTTCTCCTCCTAATCCTCCCTAAATTACTGTTTTTGATCATTCTGAGTTAAAGAAAAATACATAGACATGGTTATAAGACCTGTGTCCGAAATAGCTATCGCAGGAGTACATGAGGTAGCACGTTCTTTTTCTTTTCTTTTCTTTTCTTTTTTTTTTTTTTTTGAGACAGAGTCTCACTATGCGCCTGGGTAGAGTGCTATGGCCTCACAGCAACCTCAAACTCTTGGGCTTAAGTGATCCTCTTGCCTCAGCCTCCCGAGTAGGTAGGACTACAGGCGCCGGCCATAACACCCAGCTATGTTTTTGTTGCAGTTGTCAATGTTGTTTAGCCAGCCCGGGGCCAGGCCTGAACCCTCCAGCCCCGGTGTATGTGGCTGGCACCATAACCACTGTGCTATGGGTGCCGAGCCAGCACGTTCTTTTCAATGCAGTCAGTCCTTGGTTCCTTCCTTCACTTTCTGAAAGTGATAATTTGGGACTTAGCTCGAATGTAAGAGCTCTTTTTGGAACGTCCAGGCCATTATTATTATGATTTTGTTTTTTAGTTTGCACATGGTTTTTATTCCTTATGACCTAATTAATTTCATTTCCTTTCTATATCTAATAAGATGATAAGAATAATAGTAGGTAGCATTGACAAAGAGTAGGCTAATATTGAAAGTTCAATAAATGTTAGCCATTGTTATGACGTTACTAAAGGCAAAGAAACAAAGACACGTTGCTTGAGAGGCTGCCTAGCAACTAGCCCAGGATAGGCTCTCAGGATATTATTGTTCACTGCAAGGCAGTCAGCTCACCATCCATAGCACACGTTGTCATTCAGAGCTGAGGTTTTTGTTGTCTATTTCTAGCCTTCCGTGATGGGAAGTAATTGTCACGCAGAGGGGTATTTGGTATCTCTCAGTAATCTTTTAAAAGAACATTTGGTTACCATATGACCCAGCAGTTCCACTCTCAAGTTTGTATAGCTCAAGAAAATTGAAAGCGTGTCTGCGTAAAAACTTTGCCATCATCGTCCACAGCACCATCGTTTGTAATAGCCAAAAAAGTCGAAGCAACCTAAATGTCCCTTACCTGATGAATAGGTAAACAAACTGTGGCACATCCGTATATTGGAATACTATATATCAATAAAAAGAAAGTCCTGATTTATTTTTATTGTCAAAACACTGTGTCAAGTGAACGAAGCAAGTCACAAAAGAACTGTATGATTCCATTTACATGAAATGTCCAGAACAGGTAAATGCGGAGACTCGGAATGTAATTAGTGGTTGCCTAGGGCAATTGTGGAGAGGAAAATGGGTACAAAGTTCCTTACTATGCCATAACATATTCTGGAATTAGTGGTGATGGTTACATATACAAGATTTAGAACTATATGAAAAACCATGGCTTATACTTTTTAAAATGTTTAAGTTTGTTATGTGAACTTTACCTTAATTTTTTAAATGTGTGTATATTATCCAGATTAACTATAAAAACTCTCATTTGAACTAAACAGAAGTGTTTTATCTTTCACAGCCAAATAGAAAGCAAGAGCAAGTCATGTCAGGGTTCTGAGTTCTTTTCAGAGATCTATTATGAAATACAGATTTTATTACTTAGGTATGGCAAAGCCAATGTTGAGAAGACAGATCCCGAGAGGCAGGATTCCCGTGCCATGGATGGGGGAGGGCAGCAGGGGAGCGTGCAGAGAAGGGCAAGGGCTTTCACTGTGGTTTCCATCTTTCCACAGGAAGAAATGGCAGAGACAGAGTAACAGACTTGCCACTGGCTTTTAGTATTTTCTCTGGGCTCTGGCATATGGGGGTTATTTGTCTTGGTCCTGAGGTGATTAGGGCCCGGGAATAGTGGCCTTGAGAGTCAAGAGCTGGCTGAAAGAGGTAGTCGGAGCTGTGGGCTATGGATTGGTTGGTTTTCACTTGAAAAGTGAGTTGTTGACCATCTGGAAGAAGAAGGTAACCCTGATTGCAGGCGTAGTTGCAGTCTCCAGAGTTAGCAAGGCCTTAAGGTGTCAAAGCATCAAAAATACAGCATAGAAAGGTGGGCTTCATATGTGCCCATTTTGGGCACATTCCTGGGAGTCAGTGTGTTCCCTCTGTCTTTACCTTTTAAGCATGTGGGTGATCCTCCTGTCCTCTCTTCCTCATTAGAGTTGCAGGCTCTGTAGTTAACCTTTTAACGCTCTGTCTAACCCACTGCTTTGCTTTAATTTTCACATTTGGGAGTTATTTTGAAAATAATTTTGTATCTCGATGTAAGCCAAATTAAGCAGCTTTGGGAGAACAGATGCGCCACTGGGGGAAGATGACAGCGAATGACTTTGAGGAGAGGACCCGTCTTGTTCAGGTTGCTTTTTAAGCTGTCAATCATAGCAAGCCTTTTCCCACCTGGAGAATGGGGTCTCATGGAAGGAGGCTTAGAAAAGCCAAGTCAGCCTTTGAAAACCCATCTTAGAAACATTTTCCGTGTAGTGTTCATTCTTTTTTTTTTTAATTTGGCCGGGGCTGGGTTTGAACCCGCCACCTCCGGCATATGGGACCGGCGCCCTACCCGCTGAGCCACAGGCACTGCCCTACTGTTCATTCTTTTAATCCACCCTCCCCAGTACTGTGTCTGCCACAGACTCTCCCCTCCTGCCAGCATACTTTTATTCCCGTAGGACGGATCCTATTCTTTTATATGTAGAAACTTCAGAAGTATCATTTTTCTTTTCTCTCTAGAAAGAAAGAGAGAAAAGATTTTTCTGTTCTTAATCTTGGGATATTACATTTGTCTGAGAATCCACATGATAGATTTCTGCTTTCCAGTGATCTTCACATGTTTACAGATTTGCTTGCCTCCTACCCTGTATTTTTTCCCTTTTTAAAATTAAGATTGGGTACTGGCTTAACTCTGATTTGCACTGCTGTAACAGAATCCCTGAGACCCAGTAATTTATAAAGAGTAGAGGTTTGTTTTGTACAGTTCTAGACTCCGGGAAGTCCAAGATTGCAGGGCTGGACTTTAGTGAGGGCCTTCTTGCTGCTTCATTCCTTGGTAGAAGGTGAGAGAGAAAAAAATCAAACGCACAGCACTTTCATCATAGGCATTGATCTGTTCACAGATGAGTGGAACCCGTGGCATATTCACCTCCCATCAGGCCACACTTCCCTGCACTTACTTGCATTAGGGATCAGGTTTTCAACACATGCCTTTTGGGACACATTCCAACAACACTCTGTTTGCTAAGGTACTCTGTTAACTAAACAACCGTATCTGACATCTGAACTTTTTTTTTATCCCACAGAATGACCTAAGAGTTTTTATTCTTGGCTTGTTGGAGTTATTTTATTCCTTATTTCCTTGCAGCTTGATAGACTCACATTTTTAAAATTTCAGATTAATATGAGGGTACAAATGAGGAGGTTACGTTGTTTGCATTTGTTAGGATAAAGTCCAAGTTGTAGCTGAGCCTTTACCCAGGGGTGTGCTGTGTGCCCCTCCATCGTGCCTGTTAGGTGAGAGCACACCAGTCTCCCTCCCTCCTCCTCTCCCTTCTTCCCTCTCTCCCCTCCCCCCACTTGAATTTAGTTGTGTTTTTCTGTTGTGTGGACGTGTAGTTGTTCATCTACTGGTTTCATATTAGTATTGAGTACACTGGATGCTTGCTTTTCCATTCATGTAGTACTTTACTAAGGACAATGTTCTCCAGTTCCATCTAGGTTAATACATAGCATTCCATGGTATACATATATCACAGTTGATTAATCCATTCATGTGTTGATGGGCACTTGGGTTGATCCCACCTCTTGGTGATTGTGAACTGAGCTATAGTAAACATTCTAGTGCAAATTTCCTTATGGTAAAATGATTTTTTTCCTCCTGGGTAGATATCTAGTAATGGGAATGCAGAATCAAATGGAAGGTCTACTTTCAGTTCTTTGAGGATTCTCCATACTTCTTTCCAAAGAGGCCATATTAATTTGCAATCCCACCTAAACTGTAAAAGTGTTCCCTTCTGGTCGGCACCCGTAGCACAGTGGTTATGGCCCCAGCCACATACACCGAGGGTGGCGGGTTCGAACCTGGCCCAGGCCAGGTAAACAACAATAACAACTACAACCAAAAAATAGCCAGGCGTTGTGGTGGGCACCTGTAGTCCCAGGTACTCGGGAGGCTGCAGCAAGAGAATTTGAGGTTGCTGTGAGCTATGACACCATGGCACTCTACTAAGGGTGACAAAGTAAGACTCTGTCTAAAAAAAAAAAAAGTGTTGGCTTCTCTCCACAACCACACCAGTATCTGCAGCTTTGGGACTTTGTGATGTGAGCTGTTCTCTCTGGGGAGAGTCATATTTGTTTCCTTAACTTATTTAAACTTTGAGCACAGACTAAGTACTGGAAATTTTTTCCAACAATATACTGTTACTTTTAAAATAAATTTTAATGAAGTTGTCCCTGGTGGGAACATGAAATTAAATTATTTCAGCAAAATAAGAGACTTAAATGCTTAATACCAGAGGTCAAAAAAACAGACTTTCCCTACATTTTTTAAACTGGTAAGAACAGATACTACATTTTTTTTTGGCCGGGGCTGGGTTTGAACCCGCCACCTCTGGCATATGGGACCGGCGCCCTACTCCTTGAGCCACAGGCGCTGCCCAGAACAGATACTACATTTGATCTTAGCCAAAGGGCCAAGAAGTGATTCCCTACATTTTTAGATAAGACTGAGACTTGCTTCTAAGTTTTGTTACCACCCCAGACCTCTAGAAATTGCCTGCCCGCCTGAGATTGCTTTACTAAGTCCTGCTTCTGAGCTGCAGGCATGGAAGAAAATGCAATGAAAGAGAAAGTCGATGTACCCGATGCTGTAGTTGCTGTAACTTCTTCTTTCAGCACTGCAGCAACCCAGAGAGAAGTAATTCTCTTTGTGAAAGATGATGGGGACTTTTGCTATAGGACTAAGGCTCACAGAAGAAATAACTACTTGATTTCTTCACATATATGGCGTCTCCTTTATCAGCAATTTTTAAAATCGTGCAAGAGTTCTTTCTTTCACCTGTATGATAAAAAAAGGAAATTTGTTGATCAGCATTAGATTTTGATCAGAATTATATATGAGTAACATATAGTTCTTGGGTGGCGCCTGTGGCTCAGTCGGTAAGGCGCCAGCCCCATATACCGAGGGTGGCGGGTTCAAACCCGGCCCCTGCCAAACTGCAACCAAAAAATAGCCGGGCATTGTGGCGGGCACCTGTTGTCCCAGCTACTCGGGAGGCTGAGGCAGGAGAATCGCTTAAGCCCAGGAGTTGGAGGTTGCTGTGAGCTGTGTGAGGCCACGGCACTCTACTGAGGGCCATAAAGTGAGACTCTGTCTCTACAAAACAAAAACAAAAACATATAGTTCTTGACCATTTAAAACATGAAGTTCCACTTAGGAAGAATGTAATAGAGGGAATGTAAGTTACGAAAGCAGGAAAGAGAGACATACGTATTTATAAGGGGATCTGTCATATTATGTGTGCATAACTACAAAGAGCAAATGCTGAGAACCTTCACATTCACAGATTTCTGTTTCTCTCAAATAACATGACTTTGCTGAACTTTGTAAAGCTCCCTGGAGCCCAAGGATCGGATACCTCAGAAATGTTACTCCATCATAGCACATGGTCACCCAGTTTGCAGAAGGAATGTGGTTATATTGTTGATGGCTTGAAAGTGTACACTCCATCCTTCTGGAGGTAGCATCACAGCTTTCGTAACATGCATAACCTTGACCACATCGCCTCCTAATAAGGCCTTGATAGAAGAAGGAAAGAAAGGTTAACACAAAGAATTAGCAATCAAGCTGTTGCCCTAATTAAACTATGATATGGGTGGTGATGAGAAGGTTACCTAGAATCTGTGTGCTACAACGAGGCTGTGATTGCCACACTTAAATACAAGTATTTAACTTGTCCATTAAGTGGACCATTAATGATAAAGGTATAGATCCTTTTCTAGAAATGTGAACATGAAATGTGATAATGTATATGTCTAAAATGTGCACGTGCTTTTATTTCTAAATTCTCTTCGTGGAACTGAAATTTATGACACTGGTTACGGGAAGTTACAAAATGATCTATGGGAAACAGCTGATGAGAAAATTTGCTTTCAGAATGAATACATCATGTCCCATAAACACGTTGGAATGTTTTACATACCAGTAGATACATCTTGTCATCCTGGCAGGATGAAGCCAAACAGAGGGCCTCGTGGGAAAAGTCTGGACTTAAATCCTGAAAGAGAATAAAATGAGAAGATGAGCTATAATTAGGCACTTAATGTGTATAAAGCGCTGTTGTAAACATTTCATGTTGGTTCCCTCATTTACTCTCATCCACCCGTGACTTTTGCAGGTCATGTGATACTGAGTGTTTATAGAGCTCAGAAGCAGTGGAGTGGAGGCCTGAGTGCTTGTAGTCCAGCTTCAGAGTCTGCACTACTAGCTAGCACTCAGCTGAAATCCCACTTAAAGTAAGATCTCAGAGAAAATTTGAAAATTAACAAAATTTTAACAGTATACCTTGAGGCCGCATGGTAGCTCATACCTATAATCTTAGCCCATGGGGAGGCTGAGGCAAGTGGATGGCCTGAACTTGGGAGTTTGAGACCAGCCTGAGGCAGAGTAAGACCCCGTCTATAAAAAATAGCCAGATGTTGTGGTGGGTGTCTCTAATCCCAGCTACTTGGGAGACTGAGGCAAGGGGATCACATGAGTCCCAGAGTTGAAGGTTGCTGTGACCTATGACGCCACAACATTCTACTGAGGGTGACAAAAAAAAAAATTAAAAGGGTGGTGCCTGTGGCTCAGTGAGTAGGGCGCCGGCCCCATATACCGAGGGTGGCATGTTCGAACCCAGTGCCTATAGTCCCAGCTACTCAGGAGGCTGAGGCAAGAAAATTGCCTAAGCCCAAGAGTTGGAGGTTGCTGTGAGCTGTGACGCCACGGCACTCTACCAAGGGCAACAAAAGTAAGACTCTGTCTCTTAAAAAAAAATTTTTTTTTTTTTTTTTTTTTTTTAAGTAGAAAAACTAACTGGGCATTGTGTTGGATGCTTGTAGTCCCAGGTACTCAGGAGGCTGAGGCAAGAGGATCAATTCTAACGAGGATGACAGAGTGAGACTCTCGAAACAAACAAACAAAAAGTAAATCTTGAAAAAACGTGATAAGGCTCTGCGCTTATGGCTCAAGTGGCTAAGGCATGAGCCACATACACCTGAGCTGGTGGGTTCGAATCCAGCCTGTACCCGCCAAACAACTACAACCAAAGAATAGCTGGGCATTGTGACAGGTGCCTGTAGTCCCAGCTGCTTTGGAGGCGAAGACAGGAGAATCTCTTGAGCCCAGGAGTTGGAGGTTGCTGTGAGCTGTGATGCCATAGCATTCTACCAGGGCGACAGCTTGAGGCTCTGTCTCAAAAAAAAAAAAAAAAGAAGAAAAAGAAAAAACGTAATAAGCAAGTAAAATAAAAATCATACTGAATTTTGAGCATGTGCTGTTAGGATAGTTAATTTTAAATTATTTATTTTTTTTTTTTTTTGGCGTGCCGCCTATAGCTCAGCGACTAGGGTGCCAGCCACAAATATCAGAGCTGGCAGGTTTGAACCCAGCCCAGGCTGCCAAACAACAATGACCATAACAAATGTAGCCAGCATTGTGGCGGGCACCTATATAGTCCCAGCTACTTGGGAGGCTGAGGCAAGAGAATCACTTAAGCCCAAGAGTTTGAGGTTGCTGTGAGCTGTGATGCCATGGCACTCTACCCATAGCAACATAGCCTCTGTCTCAAAAAAATAAATAAAAATAAAAATAATTTCTTTTTACTTATTAATTGCTCTTATCTTAGAAAAATGTACGTTACCCCAAAAACCTGAGAAACAACAAATATGAAGTAGGAACATAAGAATGGGCCTTCTCTTGGGCGGTGCCTGTGGCTCAAGGAGTAGGGCGCCGGTCCCATATGCCGGAGGTGGCAGGTTCAAACCTAGCCCCGGCCAAAAAAAAAAAAAAAAAAAGAGAAAAAAAAAAAAGAATGGGCCTTCTCTAAGGAAATCTGCCCAATATTTAGAATTTCATTTTTTTGCATGTCTTAACATTCAAAAATGAATTAAATGCTTTCACAAGGTCACGAGAGTGAGATGGTATCATGTCAGCCTTGTAACATGGTTTTCATGGTCCTATTCAGCAAGGGCTGTCCATTATTGACTAGAAATGAGGCATTGTGCATAATTTGATTCCATTCCAAAATAATGTTACTCATTTTTAAAGTACAGCTTGTAAAAAGAAGAAATAATAAGGCTGTATCTTTAAAGACCTTGATAAAACTGATGGCTTTTCAGTAAATTCATATGTGATAAATTCTTAAGTAAGGGCAGCACCCTCAGTGGGTAGGGCGCTGGCCACATATACCAAGGCTGGCGGGTTTGACCCAGCCCAGGCCTGCTGAACAACAGTGACAACTGCAACAGGAAGAAGTAGCCGGGCGTTGTGGTGGGCGCCTGTAGTCCCAGCTACTTGGGAGACTGAGACAAGGAAATCGCCTACGCCCAAGAGTTTGAGGTTGCTATGAGCTGTGACACCATAGCACTCTACCTAGGGTGACAACTTGAAACTGTCTCAAAAAAAAATTCCTAAGTAACTTTCAGGGATTCATAATATAGTTGTAGAGCAGTGAGTGACCCCACATAAAATAGGGATCTTAGCCATGTGACTTATTTTTTTGTAGGGTTTGGAGTCCAAACCCCACGTATTTTAATGAAAGCAAAGTCATAAATTAGCTATTTTTAAAACTCAACAATAAACCCTCTGGTAAAAAAAAAAAAGTAACTGATTATGCAGTCTTAAAGAAAGATGGAGACTTTACCTTTTTCATGTTTACATGGATGGAGCTGGAAAATATTCTTCTTAGCAAGGTATCTCAAGAATGGAAGAAAAAGTACCCAATGTACTCAGCCCTAATATGAAACTAATTTATAGCTTTCATCTGAAAGTTATAACCCAATCCCAACACAAGAATATGGGGAAAGGGGCAAGGGAGGGGAGGGGAGAGGGGAAGATGGGTGGAGGAAGGGTAATTAGTGGGTCCACACCCATGGTGCATCTTAGAAGGGAAATTTACTAAATGTGGAACATTAAAGTCTGAACACAATAACTAAGAAATTGCCACGAAGGCTATGTTAATCAGTTCGATGAAAATATTTCAAACTACATATAAAACCAGCACATGGTACCTTATGATTGCATTATTGTACACAGCTGTGATTTAATAAAAAGGTAACTGCTAAATTTTAACAGCTACAACATAACAACTCTGGTATAATAAGGACTTTAACTTACAAAGTTAAGAACTTAAGTTCCCAATATATATGAAATCCTTGATAAATTGTTGCTGAATTTATTATTATTATTATTATTTTGAAATAGTTTCACTATGTCACCCTGGGTAGAGTACCATGGCATCACAGCTCCCAGCAACCTCAAACTCTTGGGCTTAAGCAATTTTCTTTGCCTCAGCCTCCCAAGTAGGTGGGACTATAAGTGCCCACAATGCTTGGCTATTTTTTGTTGCAGTTGTCATTGTTGTTTAGCTGGCCTGGGCTGGGTTTGAACCTGCCAGCCTTGGTGTGTGTGGCTAGCATTATAGCCACTGTGCTAAGGGCACCAAGCCTGTTGGCTGAATTTATTGAACTGATTTACTTGAAGCAGGTAATAGCAAATGATGATTAATTTACATAATATATTTATGAGCCAGGAAAGGGAAATATATTTTTATTTATTTATTTTTTTTAGACAGAGTCTTACTATGTGGCCCTCGGTAGAGTCCTATGGCGTCACAGCTCACAGCAACCTCAAATTCTTCGGCTTAAGTGATTATCTTGCCTCAGCCTCCCAGGTAGCTGGGACTATAGGCGCCTGCCAAAACGCCCAGCCATTTTTTGATTGCTGTTGTCATTATTTAGCTGGCCCAAGTTGGGTTTGGTGTACGTGGCTAGCACCGTAACCACTGTGCTACAGGCACCAAGCCATATATTTTTAAATTTTTAAGAATATGATTATTTTTGATATAAGCATAAAATCTCAAACCTAATAGTAAATAATTTTGCTCATTCAGGAAGTACTCAAAATCTGTCCAGGGCTACTTTTAAAATGAATGAGTTTTCCTTATTTTCCCGTGTATCAACGTGTGTTCTGCCTCCTTGCAGTTCAACAACATGTTACTATACTGTGTGCCCAGATTCAGCTTGGTGGGCTCCAAGTTTACCGTTCGAACCAGAGTTGGCATCGATGGGATGAAAATTGTAGAGACTCACAATGAAGAATATCCACATACTTTCCAGGTATCTGGGAAGGAGAGAACATTGGAACTCCAGGCCAGGTAAGAGAACCATTCCTATCGCACAGCTTTCGAAAAACATCAGAATGAATCCCAGGACAGAATTGAGGTTCTGAGGGGTTTTTCCAAATGAATGCTACTACAGCTCTCTGGGAATCTGGTTGGATATAAATGGAGACCTGTGATCTCTTAAATGGCAGGAATCATGTTTTCCTCTCTCGATTCCTCCACAGTGCCTGGCACAGTAGTTTGTGGACAGTAAGCATTCAGTAACTTGATGATGGACTCCTCAGAAATACAGGGTCCTCAGAGGATGAAGTTGTGCAATCAAGCCAGAATCTTGAGACTTGCATTAAGATGTTCTCCCCTAATTCTCTTTCCTTTCACCCCTCCTTTGGGTGCACAAGTGTTTATTGATGCTTACTCTTCCCTGTGAAACTGTGTCCTTCAGAGGCTCTGCATTCTTGGGCCTCGGGGCACTTTGATGGAGAGACATCTTTGTAGGAGGTAGGATGGTAAAGGCAATGCTTCTCTGGTCAAAGTGGGAAGATACATGAAGGGGGAGCCATTTGCAGGTTCAGGTGGCCTCTGGTAACCAGGACTTCTGGAAGGTATGGCTCTTGGCTCATGTTACATGATTTACTGAGCGGGAGAGACAGGGCTGGCTAACCACTTTCCTGTATCTATAACCATGTTTTGCTGGGGCGGAAAAACCAAGAGAAATTCATTGCAGTAATCACAGCTCCCTCATGCATGAACTTCTGGAAGACAGGATGCTGTCAGGTTTTGAAGTATCTGCTTTAGAAGGCAGTCATGCATTTATCATGCAAAGGCCTGCATGGTGAAAATTTGGATATTCCAGAAGGTCGCAGATCAAGTACCAGTTTCAGCTCTCATTAGTGTTTATACCCTAAAATCCCTGGAGAGTTGGAGTGTCCTCCTGTTCCTTTGCCCCAGTGGCATGTGATTCTGGTTGCTTAGGTGAATTCATCCTAGCTTTCTGGATTTAGGGAATGCCTAGAGCTTAAACTTGAGACTTTCAAAAGAGAATAAAATGTGTTAACAGGATTCCATGCCCCGGGAGTTTGAGGATGGGTAAGTTTACATTTATAGAAGGTACGCCAGGCAGGGAGATTTTAAAGAAATAGCCAGTGCTTTGGTTTCCCACAGAGAGTTTATACTGAATGTCCCATAACTTAGGGTGCCGCCCGGGGACTGCTTTAAAGATGAGCAGGTAGCACTTCAAGCTTGAGTTAAGAAGGTTATGGACTTGGCTTTGAATGTCATGGTTTTTGTACTTTATCATGGTGGGCTTTGGGGCCCCAGCCCCATATCCAGAGAAGAATATGATTTTGTGCTGAAGGCTCCTGGTATGAATCCTTAAATTTCTTGTTCCCCTAATTTCATTGCTTTAGTTACATTTATGATTATATGATGATATTGGAGATCTAAATTAAGTTGTTACTTTCCATCTGGTCTGTAATGGTTCTCTCAAGAATGGAGACAAGCATTGAAGTTCCGTAAAAGTCAAGAGTGTCTAAATCAGGATTGTGTGCAACCAATAATTGGATGTATATTTGGAGGTATTAAAGAGCATTTGTTTCTGAACCAACTGGGGGGAAAGGTTTCTGTTTTTCTTACTAAAGGTATGCGCAGTCTCAAGACCGACCTTTTCTGTCTGTGCTTTCTCTTCCGCACTCAAAAGGGTAAAAATAATTCTGTTTTGGGGCCGGGCATGGTGGCTCACGCCTGTAATCCTAGCACTTTGAGAGGGCAAGGTGGGTGGATTGCCCGAGCTCACAGGTTTGAGACCAGCCTGAGCCAGAAAAAGACCTCATCTCTCAAAAAAATAGCCAGGCATTGTGGTAGGCACCTGTAGTCCCAGCTACTTTAAGGCTGAGGCAAGAGAATTGTTTGAGCCCAAGAGTTTGTGGTTGCTATGAGCTGTGATACTTACCGAAGGTGACAAAGTGAGACCCTATCTCAAAAAAAAAATCTGTTTTATAAGCAGAATACTATTACAGTTTGCTATTTCTTTTTCTTTTTTTTTTTTAAGAGACAGTCTCTCTTTATCGCCCTCAGTTGAGTGCTGTCGCATCACAGCTCACAGCAACCTTCAACTCATGACTTAGGTGATTCTCTTGCCTCAGCCTCCCAAGTAGCTGGGACTACAGGCACCCACCACAATGCTTGGCTATATTTTTGTTGCAGTTTGGCCGGAGTCAGGTTCGAACCTGCCACCCTGAATATATGGGGCCAGTGCCCTACCCACTGAGGCACAGGCGCTGCCCATGGTTTGCTATTTCTAAGTGGAAATTAAAATCTAGTAATAAGTATATTAAATGAAATAAAGAGTAGCAAAAAAAAACAAAAACAAAAAAAAACCCAAAAAACAAAACCCTGCCCTAACTAGAGAAGTATGAACAAAAAATATTAAAAGCATAAAAGACTTGTCTGGGTTCTTCGCCTGCATCTGAAGGGCTAACAGCAGCTAGCAGATAACAATGCTTCCAGGGCAACAGACCCACAGGACAGAACTCTGCCAAGCAGTATAGAGAACTCTTTTTTTTTTTTTGTAAGGTTCAAAATTTAGGCCCGTGGGGGCGGATAATAATGTAGAACCTTCCATTTGATAGACACACATTCCTGGCACATCTTGCAAAGTCTTGGCGCTCAGGAATCAATCAGCTGGAGAAAGGTGGTTTGGCTCACAGGAATAAACCTCTGTCTAGGCTCTTGCAAATTACCTGTGGGAATGAGGCAGGCATCTGGCTGGAAGTCACATTTAACCCCAGCCTACCAATGTTTGCGGATAAACAGGGCCTCCTCCTTGATTCCTGTCATAATCCCTCAATTTGAAGACATAACCCAGTTCATCATTTACTAATAGGGGTTTTTCAAATATGGTTTATGACAATAGCAGACTAGGTAAGCTCCCTGCAGGAGAGAGGACATGCAGAAAACTTACCTTAACAGGAAAAAGAGAACTTGATTACAGTTAAGGAAATTTTTCCATAGGGAGAATTACTAACCACTGGGGCCATGGATCTGCAAAACCCCTTTCCTTGCAGCATTTAAAACTTTTGTATACAGGTGGTGCCTGTGGCTCAAGGGAGTAGGATGCCCGCCCCATATACTGGTGATGGTAGATTCAAACCTGGCCCCAGCCAAAAACTACAAAAAAAAAGCTATTGTATGTTTTGGGCAGCACCTGTGGCTCAAAGAGTAGGGCACCAGCCCCATATACCGGAGGTGGTGGTGTTTGGCACCAGCCAAAAACTGCAAAAAAAAAAGACTTTTGTATGTTTTGCTGTATCTATAATAAGTTAGGTATGGTATTGCCTGAAGCCTCCTAGGAATAGGAAAATAAAATTGTTTATCAAAGGAAATGTTAAATAGCTCCCTAAGGGTTTACAGAGATATTTTAAGTTCTCAAGGATAATTATCTTTTCTAAGATAGGCTATAACTAGTTGCTTTTAATAGCCTTTGTGTGTTTTAGAAAATTGGCAGATTGGCTGCGATGTATTCAGCATGATGCTATATAGAGTCGCCTGATGTATGTAACCAGATGGTGGTTATTAAACTTAATGTTGGGGCAGTATATTAATGGACGCCAAACCTGACTCTCTTCATCAAAACTTATGTGCACTGGAGTCAGTGGATCGTATGAATCTCTGTTTAAGAGGAATCTGTTTGTTCAGTTGCCAGAGAGTCTATTTAATTTTGATTGTAATTTCTTCCAGGACATCCCTGAATTTTCCAGAAAGTTGGAACACCATTAAAGCATAGTTTTACTCTGCAGGTGTGATTCATTATTGTTCTCTCTATTCATTTTAATTTTGTTTTGTTTTAGTTCTGAGCAAGATAAAGAAGAATGGATCAAGGTAAGCCTGATTTCTATTTTAATTCTTTTGACAACCTTTCTGTGTGTACACAAATGTGTACGGATTGGTGTTTAATAGTCATCAGAACAAGTTCATTTATTTTTTTAAGGTGATTCCTATCATAGATGTTTGTTTAGTAAAGTGTATTCATTAATTTGCAGGTGAAAATTTTAATGTGTTCTTTGGGTTAAACTTTTAGGCCCTTCAAGAGACCATTGATGCTTTTCATCAAAGGCATGAAACCTTCAGAAATGCAATTGCAAAAGATAATGACATTCACTCAGAAGTTTCTGTAAGTTGAATTAAATTCTTAATATTAAGTCCTTTTATCTCTTTGCAGTTGCAGAGTATCTAATCGTTTTTGTTATCCAACCTTTTTCCTTTATAATATCAGAAATGACTGTTTAACCAGAATCTCATTCCTTCTTCCATGAATATAATAGTGAGTATCTTTTCATATGGCTTAAACTTCTATGACCCTTTCACTTATTTTCCTTGAGTTTCCTTGAGTTTCAGAATGTGGTTTGAGCAGTATTGTTAAAGTGCTTTGTAAAAAATAACGGTAAAAGAGAAGTAATTTTTTTCTTTGAAAACTGAATGAATCTTTCCTTTTCAGACTGCTGAGCTAGGAAAAAGAGCCCCAAGATGGATCCGAGATAATGAAGTGACGATGTGTATGAAATGCAAGGAGCCTTTCAACGCACTGACACGGAGAAGGCATCACTGTCGAGCATGTGGACACGTAAGTGAGATTTCTTGATCATCAGGGTTGCTAGAAACTATATAACTAAGGTAAAATCATCAACTTGGAAAAGTTCCCCCCCCCCAAAAAAAAAAGAAAATCCCAATCATTTAACCAGTCACTTAAACTTATTTTGGTGCCAGCTGTGCAAAGCACTGTCTTGTTCCCTATAGAAAAAAATGGTAAACAGAATGATCCCTGTCTTCACAGAGCTTACATTATAATAGAGAAAACAGACAAATAAGACTTTCATATTACTCTAGATAGACTAAGACAGCAATCAAGAAGTTCAAGGAGAGTGTTGACAATGGAGGAAGAGTTGGAACCTGTTTTAGATAGAAGAAAAGACCAATTTGTGGGGTTGGTATTTAACCTGAAAGGAGTTGTCTCCTATAAGGATAGCAGACTAATTATACATAAGAAAGGAGGCTATCTCTATAAAAAAAAATCTAAAACTTAGTTGGGTATGATATACACTTACTTTTAGTCCTGGTTGCTCGGGAGGCTGAGACAGGAGAATCCTTTGAACCCAGGAGTTGGAGATTACAGTAGGTTGTGATTGCAGCACTACACTCTAATCTGGGCAATAGGGTAAAAAGCTGTTTCAAAATATGTATATATAGTGCTTTGCACAGTTGTCACCAAAAAATAAAATACATATATATATATACACACAGCTGGGCGTGGTGGCTCATGCCTGTAATCCTAGCTCTCTGGGAGGCCAAAGCAGGTGGATTGCTTGAGCTCAGTAGTTCAACACCAGCTTTTGCAAGAGTGATCCCCGTCTCTACTAAAAATAGAAAAATTAGCCGGGTGTTGTGGCAGGTCCCTGTAGTCCCAGACGGTGCTTCCCATGACTGGTTTGTGCCATTTCCTAGAGTGGGGAAGAGTGCCGGGTGGAGTGAGGAGAGAAATGAGGACAGGGAGATCATGAGTTCAGTTTTCGAGGATATTGATGAAACATTTAGAAATATGAAGAGTAAAGGTCTGGACCACACCTGCAAGGCCAGGAAGAGACAGATGAGTAAGCAGGGCCCGTCACAAATAGCGTTATGCCTTGGTACATACTGTCAATGTGTATGGGGATTTTCTTAGTCTGATAAAAATCTGCCTTTTACATTTTACTTTTTTGTTCATTTGTTTTGTTGGTTTTTTTTTTTAATTAATTTATTTTTATTGTTAAATCATAGCTGCGTACATTAGTGCAATCAAGGGGTACAATGTGCGGGTTTCATATATAGTCTGAAATATTCTCATCAAACTTTTTTTTTTTTTTTTTTTTTTTTGAGACAAGAGTCTCACTTTATCGCCCTTGGTAAAGTGCTGTGGCGTCACCTGGGCTCAAGTGATCATCTGGTCTCAGCCTCCCAAGTAGCTGGGACTACAGGCACCCACCATAACACCTGGCTGTTTTTTTTTTTTTTTTTTTTTTTGTGGAGACAGAGTCTCACTTTATGGCCCTCGGTAGAGTGCCGTGGCCTCACACAGCTCACAGCAACCTCCAACTCCTGGGCTTAAGCGATTCTCCTGCCTCAGCCTCCCGAGCAGCTGGGACTACAGGCGCCCGCCACAACGCCTGGCTATTTTTTGGTTGCAGTTTGGCCAGGGCCGGGTTTGAACCCGCCACCCTCGGTATATGGGGCCAGTGCCTTACCGACTGAGCCACAAGTGCCGCCCCACCTGGCTGTTTTTTTTTGTTGTTGTTGTTGTTTGTTTGTTTTTTTGAGACAGAGCCTCAAGCTGTCACCCTGGGTAGAGTGCCCTGGCATCACAGCTTCAACTCCTGGGCTCAAGCGATTCTCCTGCCTCTGCCTTCCAAGTAGTTGAGACTACAGGCACCTGTCATAATGCCCAGCTATTTTTGGGTTGCAACCGTCATTGTTGTTTGGTAGGCCCAGGCTGGATTTGAACCTACCAGCTCAGGTGTATGTGGCTGGCGCTTTAGCCACCTGAGCCACAGGCGCCGAGCCATGCCTGGCTGTTTTTCTTAGAGATGGGTTCTCGTTCTTGCTCAGGCTGGTCTCGAACTTCTAAGCTCAAGCAATCTGTCCAGCTCAGCCTCCCAAAGTACATTTTACTTTTTCTCATTTATTAGTGCCTACAACTAGTTAACTGCTTAAGTCTTATCCTTTAAATATGATCATTCACTCAATTATTCTTTTAAATTTAAGGTGGTTTGTTGGAAGTGTTCTGACTACAAAGCTCAACTTGAATATGATGGTGGTAAATTGAACAAAGTTTGTAAAGACTGTTATCAAATAATAAGTGGATTCACAGACAGTGAAGAAAAGAAAAGGAAAGGAATTTTAGAGGTATAAAATATTCAATTTGGGGTATCTTTTAGACTTTCATATTGGGAACATAGAATTCTCTGAGCCATGAGCAATACAAGTAATATATTTTGTTGTTTAACTGGGTATTTCTCTGAGTTAATTTGGATAATGAGCACGATTCATACTTTTATTTCATAGTTGACTTTTGGAATCCTACTTGGTTGTATAGGAAGGGGGGGCTGCTATGTTAAACTTGATCATGCATTTGAAAAAGGAATATACTGATTTTGTGGTGGCACCTATAGATAAACATTAGAATATTAATTAATATCTCTTCTAAAGCACAAATTATTATGTTGCATTTTCTTTATGAGAAAGCTTTTCTCTCAATTTCATCCTGTGGACTTTGAAAACCATTATGTGAAATTTTTCAAATTTAGATCACTAATCTCATTACCTGAAAAAGTCGTTCAACTTACTGCAATCAAGTAGCCAATTTATTATAGTCCTTTAATAGCCTGTGACAGTAATCTGATAACTATTGAAATATTATTGAAGTTAAAAAAAGAAAAGAAATATTATTGAAGTGTCTACCAAGTGAATTTGACTCATGTTTTAGGATAGATTTCAGTCTCCCAGGCCTGGGAACTGTAATGCAGCTTGTATCTGCAATGCATTTCACAGCCAGAGATAGTAACAATATATGGGGTAAGTTATGTAATAAGGCCTTTGTGGCAACAAGTTCAAGGTAGCCTGGAAATGCTGAAGAATAGACTCATGATCAAAATTTTGTAGATCTGAAGTCATAGACATATTTGGTTCATTGAGAATTTCTAAAGATTTATTTATGAATGTTTATTGAATGTATATGTTGTATGAGTATACAGAGGTCATTTCTGTTAACTAAAAAAGGATCATAAATTTCATGTTCCATTTGAGGTTGAAGTATAGGCCCACAGGCTAAAACAAGCGTAATTCTGAATTCTTCTGGGGTATAGATGTTACTCGTGTGGCAGACCAAAATGTGTGGCTTTCTCGGGCAGTGAGGGTGGAATGGCATGCTTCACTGGACACTAGGAACACAGCCTCAGCCTCAAGATGTAATAGCAACGCCTGGTAAGATTGGCACAATGGAATGTGTCAGATAACTTGTTTTAAGGGTGAGCGCAGACACACCGATTTTATGAAATAAATCTCTAGCTAGTTTTCTAGAAAACCATATATTTGAGGGGAAATTATTTATTGTCAACTCATTTAACCAAATAAAAACATCGTGTGTGGTCCAGAAGTAGGCAATATGCACATTTAAATGTGTATTTGGGGCTCATTTTTGTGCCTAGTAGTGTCCATAGGCCCTAAAACAGTGGTTAGTAAACTTTTCTATAAAGGGCCAAGAGGCCAAACTGAGGCTATTACATAGATACTTATAAAAAGAATGGTAACAAATTTTCACACTTTTTTATTTGGAGACAGAGTCTCACTATGTCACTGTGGCCTCATACATAGCTCACAGCAACCTCCAACTCTTGGGCTTAAGCGATTCTCTTGCCTCAGCCTCCCAAGTAGCTGGGACTACAGCCACCCGTCACAACCTCTGGCTATTTTTTTGTTGCAGTTGTCGTTTACCAGGCCCGGGCTGTGTTCGAACCCACCAGCCTCGGTGCATTAGGCCAACACCCCTACCCACTGAGCTACAGGCGTTGCCCAGATTTCCACACTTTTTTTTTTCCCCCCAGTTTTTGGCTGGGGCTGGGTTTGAACCCGCCACCTCCAGCATATGGGGCTG
The DNA here is from genome assembly GCF_027406575.1 of Nycticebus coucang. Classification (NCBI taxonomy): domain Eukaryota; kingdom Metazoa; phylum Chordata; class Mammalia; order Primates; family Lorisidae; genus Nycticebus; species Nycticebus coucang. Next base: position 28,224,837 of record NC_069791.1, on the reverse strand, counting down.
GCACCCTACCCCTTTGAGCTACAGGCACCGCTCCTTTCCACACATTTTAATTGACAAAATTCCAAATACATTTGGTATGTGGATTTTTTGTAATATAGGTCTACTAATAAGAATGGAATTTGAACTATTACCACCTCTTCTTTTTGCTGCTCTGGGTGGTACTTGTCTGCTCGCTTGGTGCAGTCCTGGGACCTCTTTGTGAAGCAGCAGCTGAGGAGACTCCATAGCAGATGAAAAGCCTAAAGAAGGAGTCAAGACTGAGAACAACGATCAAATTAATTCAAAGGGACAGGATAGTTCTGCGGTGCAGTTTAAGATGAAGAGGCAAAGCCTACTGTGAACGACAGGGTTTGTCATTGAGGCAGATCAGATTCTGATTTGATGGGCAGCCAATCAATGAACAGACACACCTGCACAGTTGGAAATGGAGGATGAAGATACAGTTGATGTGTTCCAACAGCAGACAGCAGGTGCCTACTAGGAAGGGAACCTGCTACTTTACCCCAGAACTCTGTTATTATAGACCAAGATGACATTCTCAATTACAAAACTGCAATTTGGTTCCATCACATCCTGACTACTACAGTATAGATTTCTCTATTCTTTTCATTTTCCCCTTCCCTATTCCTTTATTGTACATAAAGTAACTGGTATATGTGCGCAAGGATATTGCATTTTTAAAAAAACTAAATAGCCGGGCGGCGCCTGTGGCTCAGTCTGTGGGGCGCCGGCCCCATATACCGAGGGTGGCGGGTTCAAACCCAGCCCCGGCCAAAACTGCAACCAAAAAATAGCCGGGCCTTGTGGCGGGCGCCTGTGGTCCCAGCTACTCCGGAGGCTGAGGCAAGAGAATCGCTTAGGCGGGCGGCGCCTGTGGCTCAGTCGGTAGGGCGCCGGCCCCATATACCGTGGGTGGCTGGTTCATACCCGGCCCCGCCAAAACTGCAACCAAAAAAATAGCCGGGCGTTGTGGCGGGCGCCTGTAATCCCAGCTACTCGGGAGGCTGAGGCAAGAGAATCGCTCCGGCCCAGGAGTTGGAGGTTGCTGTGGGCTGTGTGAGGCCACAGCACTCTTACCAAGGGCCATAAAGTGAGACTCTGTCTCTACAAAAAAAAAAAAACTAAATAGCCAACAGTGTGTTTTGATTGACATCAGGTGGAGATGGGTTGGGGGAAAATACTGGTTCTGTGAAATACCCCCTTTTTCTCCATTAGTGGCATGCTCATCTCTTACCTTTGTATTCCAGTAAGTTATTTTGCTCACTGTTTTGTTTTGTTTTTTGTTTTTTTGTTTTTTGTTTTTTTTGTAGAGACAGAGTCTCACTTTTTATGGCCCTCGGTAGAGTGCCGTGGCCTCACACAGCTCACAGCAACCTCCAACTCCTGGGCTTAAGTGATTCTCTTGCCTCAGCCTCCCGAGTAGCTGGGACTACAGGCGCCCGCCACAACGCCCGGCTACTTTTTGGTTGCAGTTCGGCCTGGGCCGGGTTTGAACCTGCCACCCTCTGTATATGGGGCCGACGCCTTACCGACTGAGCCACAGGCGCCGCCCTGCTCTCACTGTTTTTTTTTTTTTTTTTTTTTTTTCTTGTTTTTTGGCCTGGGCTGGGTTTGAACCCGCCACCTCCGGCATATGGGACTGGTGCCCTACTCACTGAGCCACAGGCGCCGCCCTGCTCTCACTGTTTTAACAAAACAAGAACAACATGAAAAACCTTGCATACCTTGTTCAATTAGAGAATTTTAATGTTTTCATTTATAATTGTAAAACTAAGGACAATTTTAGAACTTTTTTGCACGTAGCTGTTACATGTAGGGCAAACTGTCTTTAAGTAGGGACAAATTACTCTAAAAAAAATGAATTCTAGTTTTCCCTTCAAGTCAAGCGTCTTGTTGTTGAAATAAATTTCTTGTTTAAAATGAAAAAAAAAAAAAGAATGGAATTTGGCCAGGCACAGTGAGTCACACCTATAATCCTTGCACTCTGGGAGGCCAAGTGGAAGGATTGCTTGAGCTTAGAAGTTTGAGGCTGGCCTGAGCAAAAGTGCGGACCCTGTGTCTACTAAAAACAAAAAAAATCATCTGGGTGTCGTGGCGGGCACCTGTAGTCCCACTACTCGGGAAGCTGAGGCACGAAGACACTTGCACCCAGGAGTTTGAGGGTGCTGTGAGCTCTGCTGATGCCACTGCACTCTACCAGAGGTGACAGAGGGAGACTGATTTTTTTTAAAAAAAGAATATTTTTTTCTTTTTGCAAGGATAACATTTCACTTAATTGGAATCCAAAGTTAGTGTTCTCTATCATCGAATTGACTGTAAATGGTTAAAAATGATTTTTGGCCTCTGGGCCATACAAAAACAAGAAGTGTGCAGCCCTGGCTTTCAGGTCCTCATCTGCCTACCAAGGCTGTTTAAACTATCTGTGATGAAGCCTCAGTTTTATTTGCAAATCATCACAGATTGATGTTTTTGTAAACTATACCATCGGGCACTTAGTATCGTGGCAATGTCAGATTGCTATGAAAGTTTTGATCCTTATTCTTACCTTGCGCACTTCCTAGAACTGGTAACACAACAGTCTGCAAGTCAGCATCTACAATACTGAGTTCTACCTTAAGGGTTTCAGCCATGGAAAGCAGAAGTTACTATAAACCAATTACTTTCCATAAGGTAAACAGTGAAAGCTATTGTTTAGCTTAATGGGTTTGCTCCCTTTTTAGCCAGTGATTTATGTCTGGCTAAGCAGAAAACTATACATGATTTGATAGAAAATATATATTGCAGCAAAACTTTTTTTTTTTTTTTTTTTTTTGAGACAGAGTCTCACTATATCGCCCTCAGTAGAGTACTGTGCTTTCACAGCTCACAGCAATCTCAAACTCTTGGGCTTAAGTGATTCTCTTGCCTTAGCCTCCCAGGTAGTTGGGACTTCAGGCACCTGCCACAATGCCCAGCTATTTTTTGTTGTTGTTGCAGTTGTCATTGTTGCTTAGCAGGCCTGGGCCAGGTTCAGACCCGTCAGCCTCAGTATATGTGGCCGGTGCCCTAACCACTGAGCTACGGGCACTAAGCCTGCAACAAAACTTTTTAATTATCTCAGGTACCAGGGTAAAGATTGTTGGTTGGTGTTTACCTTTTTGCTGTTCCCTTCTTCTTCTTCTTTTTTTTTTTTTTTTTGCAGTTTTTGGCCAGAGCTGGGCTCGAACCCGCCACCTCTGGCATATGGGGCTGGCGCCCTACCCCTTTGAGCCACAGGCGCCACCCTGCTGTTCCCTTCTTGCTCAGTTGAAGTATGTATAGCATTGTGGTTGAAAGTTCAGGCTGTGGATCCAGACTGTTTAGATTCAAATCCTAGCATGCCAATTCCTAAATGTGTGGTCTTGGGAAAGCTATTTAAACTCTGAGCCTCAGGAATAATCAAAGTACTAACTTCTCGGTGTAGGTGTGAGGATTAAATGAAATAATGCAGGTACTGCTAACAAAAGTGCCTTCCATAATAGCAGTCAATAAATGGTTAATTCTTTCTAAATTCAAGATGCAGTAACATAAAGAATTAAAATTAGGCTCAGTCCCCGTAGCTCAGTTGTTAGGGCACTAGCCACATACACCAGCCCTAGCAGGTTCGAACCCAGCCTGGGCCTGCTAAAAAAACAATGACAATTACAACCAAAAAATATCCAGGCGTTGTGGCGGGCGCCTGTAGTCCCAACTACTTGGGAGGCTGAGGCAAGAAAATTGCTTAAGTACAAGACTTAAAGGTTGCTGTGATGTCACGGCACTTTACCAAGGGTGACATAGTGAGACTTGGTCTCAGAAAATATATATATATATATATATTTTTTTTTTTCGTGTTAGTGATATTTTTTTAACAGCAATTGCAAGTGAATCTTTTTTGGGCAATCCAAGGAGACATTTTATGTGAACGCGTTATGAATGTTTACCTTAAGTCAAGTTACTTCTCTCTCTCTGATTCATTGTGTGTTCACTTCTCTCCGGCTTTCTCTCCATTATATTTTTCTAGATCGAATCTGCAGAAGTATCTGGAAACAGCGTGGTGTGTAGCTTTCTTCAGTATATGGAGAAGTCAAAACCTTGGCAGAAAGCTTGGTGTGTGATCCCCAAGCAAGACCCCCTTGTGCTGTACATGTATGGTGCCCCCCAGGTATCAGCAGCACGTGTGTCTGAGGGGATCAAGGGCGAGGTGTGGGGGTAGGCTACCGTGACCTCAGCATCCTTCCGTTGCTCCCCTCTAAAATGAGAGAACCCAGTTTTACTGCGTTTCATTAAAACTGAAAAACAGGGAGTAACTAAAATTCAAGTTTGTTGTTTAAGCTGATTGATCCCTTATATAGACAATACTTTCTTCAAACTGTGGATCCTGTGTCCCCTTCTCTCCTTTTATCTACAGAGTTTGAGAAAAGGTGAGTTAAATTAGGAACAAGCATGCCTAGAAAGGTTGAAACAAGAAGTTAGAACAAACCTTTTTAATGGTAGGGAACATTAAGAAAGACTTAATTTTGTTTGGTTTTGGCTCAGCGGATATGTGAGGAAGGGGCATAGTTTAAATCAGTCTTGATGACCATTCGGTAGCAATTTGGGGGGAATTCTGTGTGCATGGATCAGACATAACTCTATGGGAATAGCAGGTTTAGCTTCTAACAAGAGCACCACCAGGAAATATGGATTGTATTTTTAAAAATTGAACTGGCTCAGTGCCTGTAGCTCGGCGGTTAGGGTGCCAGCAACACACACCAAAGCTGGTGGGTTCGAACCAGGTCTGGCCTACCAAACAACAACAACAACTACAACAAAAGAATAGCCAGGCGTTGTGGTGGGCACCTGTAGTCCCAGCTACTTGGGAGGCTGAGGCAAGAGGATCTCTTAAGCCCAAGAGTTTGAGATTGCTGTGAGCTGTGACACCACTGCACTCTACCAAAGGTGACAAAGTGAAACTGTCTCAAATAAATAAATAAATAAATATTGAATATGCAACACTTAAACCACGTGTGTATTCGCCCTGAAACTATAAATTTTTTTTTCTTTTTTTTTTTTTTTTGCAGTTTGGCCGGGGCTGGGTTTGAAGGTGGGATTCCCACCTTCTTTTTTTTTTTTTAAGGACACATTAAAATTTGCTTTAATACTACTTTGGGGGGAAAAAAATCACACTTGTAGTGAATGAACAAGATACATTTTTACGCTATTATTTGTATCTACCATGCCATGAATTCATAGGGAAGAGGTTCCAGTAGCTCAGGGAGACACCTTGCCATTGAATGTGACAAAGTGTTTATTGACTTTTGAATTCACAGGAAATAGGTTCCAGCACCTTGTATCACCGTCACATGGGGACTATTGGTTGTCCTGTGTGCTATGCTGTACACCTATTATGCCATGAGCTCATGGGGAATAGGTTCTTGCGCCTCAAACTATGAGTCCGCTGGTACTCCTGTGTGCTATGTTAGATGCTTATTATGCCGTGAATTCATAGGGAATGGGTTCCAGCAGCTCAGGCTCCTTTCCGTTTGTTCTCACAAAGTGAGCTTCTCTGGGTGGCGCAGGCTGGCGCTTCAGTTGAACCCAGGTACCTTTCTCTTTGGCTTCCTTCTTTTTCTGATCATTTTCCTTCACACATTTCAGGAAGCTATCTCGGCTCTTAGAGCGCTTAATATGCTCAGTACGAACATTAATCCTCTTCGTGAGGATCTTGCCCTTAACTTGTTTGTTTACAACAATGCCAACAGCATGCTGGGTAGCATTGTAGACTCTTCCAGTTTTGCCAGGGTGACATTTGTGTGGCATGCCTTTTTGAACAGTACCCATTCCCTTGATGTCTACAATATCACCTTTCTTGTAGATTTGCACGTATGTGGCCAAAGGAACAACTCCATGTTTTCTAAAAGGCCTAGAGAACGTGTGTCGGTGCCTCTCCTCTTTCCCTTTGTGTTTGCCATTTTGGTGAATTACTGGAAGATGGCGTCTCCGGCCGAAAAGGCTTTTTTTTTTTTTTTTTTTTTTAGCGACAGAGTCTCACTTCGTCACCTTCAGTAGTGTGCCATGGTGTCCCACAGCTCACAGCAACCTCCAACTCCTGGGCTTAAGCGATTCTCTTGCCTCAGCCTCCTGAGTAGCTGGGACTACACGTGCCCGCCACAAGGCCCGACTATTTTTTTGTTGCAGTTTGGCCGGGGCTGGGTTGGAACCCGCCACCCTTGGTATATGGGGCCAGCACCCTACTTACTGAGCCACAGGCACCTGTTATATTTTAAACTATATTTACCTTATGAGCTAATAAAATTTTTTCATTTTGGAAACAGACTAAAAATGCCAATATATATATTATACTCTGTTTTATTGTTTTTCCTATGACCTTTTCCCTGTCCATAAATCAATTGATGGAAGAATGTATCACCAAGTAATACTGCCTTTGGTAGTGAAATTATCATGACTCCTTGCTGGTTTAAGACCATAAGATGGCTATTTCTTTTTTTTTTTTCTTTTTTTGTAGAGACAGAGTCACTTTATGGCCCTCGGTAGAGTGCCGTGGCCTCACACAGCTCACAGCAACCTCCAACTCCTGGGCTTAAGCGATTCTCTTGCCTCAGCCTCCCGAGTAGCTGGGACCACAGGCGCCTGCCACAACGCCCGGCAATTTTTTCTTTTTTTTGGTTGTAGTTCAGCCGGGGCCGGGTTTGAACCCGCCACCCTCAGTATATGGGGCTGGCACCCTACCAACTGAGCCACAGGTGCCGCCCAAGATGGCTATTTCTTTCTTTTTCACTGAATGGAGAGTTGCACAGGCTGTCTCACAGAGTCGTGTCAGTGAGTCTGATATGGGCCATTCATTCATTCAGTCAACATTCTCAGTAGCCTCACGTACAGGGAGTCCTCAGTCCACAGAGAGCTGTCCCGTGTGAGTCTGTGTGGGGCAGTAAGAAGAAGAGAGGTTTAATAGGAGCAAAGGCCACACACAGCCATGCTCATACATCTCACGCGCTTCTGTCCCATGGTGTCTCCTTAGGACGTCAGAGCCCAGGCCACCATCCCGCTCCTGGGCTACCTGGTGGATGACATGCCGCGGAGCGCAGACCTGCCCCACAGTTTCAAACTGACCCAGTCCAAGTCTGTGCACAGCTTTGCTGCGGACAGTGAGGAACTGAAGCAGAAGTGGCTGAAAATCATCTTTGTAGCTGTCACAGGTGAGACACCAGAGGGTCTAGATGAGCATCCGGCCACCTTGGACGATCACCCTGACCCGAAGAGAAAATCGGATTGCTGAACGCCAGGACCAGCCACGGTGTGAAGGGCTCGAGTCGTGCGGCTCAAGACATTCCCAGCTCTCCCTGCTCAGACCTAGCACTTTATGTTGAAAAGTAGAGGCTCATAAATGCATCTTTGGGGGCCTGTTTTCCTAGGTTTATGTACTCTTAGTGAAATTAATGTGCAGAGCCATTCTACCAGTAAAGTTTTTAAGTAATGTGAAAAATGGAGCAATTTTTGAGCTACTCCTTGAATATACTTTGGTCTTGAAGAAAATGGTTATCAATTGATTCTATCCCCATCAGTTTACAGTGAGCACTTTCATTTAAGAAATCCTATAACGTCTTCTCGTCTTCTCGTTCCCACGTAGGACCTGTACCAGTTTAAAAGATATACCTCCATGTTGCCAAATTAGATCCATAGTGAAAAATACAGGGACAGTTTAGACTATAGTATTAACTTATTTAATTTAGTTCATAAATCTCAAGCTGCATAAATGGTGTCTGTTCTTTTTTTAAAAATGAGAAAAAGGACAGATTTTCGGTGTTCAGATTTTTGATTTATTAAGAAAGGTAATATTTGTTTTTGCAGAAATATTCCTATGAATACAATATCTTAAGTATATAGCAGTTATGTGTATATAGTATTTTATATATATATATATATACACTATATGCTTTTCTCCTCAGCTTTAGGTTCATAGTTATTTCTAATTTATTTTATAAATATAAAGCATGGTTTATCTTGGAATCAAACAGTGTTCTAAACTTAAGAAATGTCATTGGTGATTTGTTTAACTGATTGGCATCAAAGGGTATTGGTATTTTTATAATAAATAGTAGTTTATATGGCATGGGATATATTCGTGAATTCCAACAGTACTTTGAACATATCTTTTTTTGTTGTGTGCCTATTTAAAACAGTGCCTCTCTCCGAAGGTGCTATTAATACCTATTTAAATAAGTATAAGGTGAGGGTTCAGTTAATGCTTCAGTTTTTTATTTGGAGATAAAAGTGCATTTTGGTCACTGGGATGGTCAAAGTCCTATAGGTTATTTTACCTTTTACAGTGCTAAATTGTTGGCAGTAGTTAACATCAGCATGTGCAAAAACGTTCACCAAAGCCTGAACTCGGTGAGACACTTGACTTTATACAGAACTTGGATATGTGGAAACTACATTTGTTGTAATGATTTTCTTTTCCATAGGATGATTAAGCACGGTTAAATGAGGACTGTATATGACGAAGGTGGAAGGTAACTGTGTGGGCCTATTCCTTTATCAGGAATGAAACAAATTCACACACAATAACCTATGTTAGGGGTGGGGAGCGGTGGTTAGTAGATATTAAAGGAAGTTTGTGCTCTACCACCTCACCATAGAAGAAGGGGAAAACACAATAGTGAAAAAAGTGATATTTTAATGGAAGTTTTTCAGGAGGTACAAATGATTGGGAAAAAGTCTGAGAATTTTCTCCCTTCTGTCCTCTTGGGAATTTTAATAGACATTATGATTCTTTGTCATGAAGGCTGCTCTACACTGTACTGTACTTGTGATTAAAATCTCACGTTCAGTTGACTACTTAATTTAATCCTTTTCTTGAATTTTACTCCCCCCCATACTGTCATACCCCAAACATTCTCACTTTTTAGTGTACCAGTCTGCTAGAAAGCTATTAAGAACGATTCCACTAACCTCAGTCTATAAGGATTACCTTTTAAATGTAGAACAGAATTTGAGACTACCACACACTTATTCTAGCCCTGTTACTTTAAGAAATAGCTTATTTCTTCCATCCCAAAGGAGGTAGTGAACCAGTTAAGTTATTGCTGACATGACTAAATTCCCTTCCTCCATAAAAGGAATACCAGCCATGATCATTACCATGAAACCAAATCCTTGGAGCCAAAAAGAGATAAAGGTAGCTTCTTCAGCCCTCCTTATTAAATCAGGGACAGACTAACAGAAATTGTACATTGCTTCTCTTATCTAATTGCCCACCTTGTGTGTGTGACGTATGTTCAGAGTAATTATTGAGAAAGTTAAACTATAGCTATAGAGATGCTGCTGCTTTGGTTTTCTTAAGAGAAATACTGTAATAGGAATATAAAATGATTATCAGGGGAAGAGGGCTTTTGTAATTGTGATCAGAACGCTGGAAATGTATGGACTAAAGAGAAGATTTATGCGTCAGATTATTTTTGAAAACGATTTTGAACAGCGGGAAGACTAGGCTTTTCCCTACTCTTAAGCTCTTCTGGAATAGAAGTGATGTGACTCTCAAGTTTTGGCTCAGTAAGTAACGATGTTATTTAATGCAGATTATTGAAAGAATACCCTTGTAAAGAGAATATTTATTACCATGTTCTTAGTCATTATCTTTATTTTTTTTTATAAGAAACATTATTATTAGGAGAGCATGTCTGCTTACCCAGTCAACATCGTTACTTTCCACCTCACATTCTTCCACTAAACGCACGGAGAAGCAACGGAACAGCCTTACCTATTTGTCTCTTCTTAAAGATTCACTAATGCTTTTACTCTAAGACAGGTAAAAGAACACTCTTAGCATTTATTAAACAACTCAAACCCAAAGACCTCAAAGTGTGATTGGTTATGAGAATAATCAATGTCTTTTCCTTTCTGAGACACCTGAGCAGTCATGACAAATCAAACCTTTAAAAAAAAAAAAAAAGCCAAAAACCTCACAGGTGGTTTTCTTATTAAAACCGACATTCTGTGGAAGCCTTCCCTTTTCCCTTCATTTGGTGCTTTTTCTTTGAAGTGCCCTTCCTCCAAACTTAAACAATACTTCTTTGACAAAACAGCTATCATTACAGAGCAGTCCAGTTTTTAAATTTAAATCTTGCTTTTGTCGAAAGTCCACCATTTGGTGTGTTAAGTATAAAGTGCAGTGCAGACTTTTATCTCGGCGTTATGTGGGGCTTAATGAAAAACACCACCAGCCACTTTTGTAATAATGGCATCCACAGGGCCATCCTGTATGCAAGCAATAAAACTCTTCAGGGTATGGTTTTATACTGAAAGTTTAATGAGGGCCCCGAGCCACAAGAATGTAGAGAATTATTAACTTCCTAGATAGGATACTGTAATGCAGATTGCTGGGCAGAAGGAAGGGAAAGGGGGGAGGAGGGCATCATTCCTCGGATTCAAATATCAAAAGCAGTTTTACTTTCACAAAGGGTAGGGATAGTGAAACAGTTAAAGCACATCTGCACTACTTTATAAAGCTACATTTTGTTGTCCGTGAAGTTTAATTTATTGTACAGGTCGGTGTACTGATCTTCCTCACTGGGTGACCTGCCTATCTGAATTTTTTAAAAACATACCCATTTTCTTAAATTACCAAGCTTTTTTGTAGGAACTAACCTTTTACGCACATTCTGTCCCCATATACAGATAGGCATTTGGATTTTTAAAAAGGAACGCTTGTCATACATGTATAAAGAAAACCATATAGTTCATGGTACTGCAGGGTTGTTAAAGATTCTTTGATGCCTTTTAAAAACCCTCTGTCAAAAATCCCTTTGAGTTCATAATTCTGTTTTACTTTTTCTTATCCTTTGTGGAAACAGGGTGGCTGCTTGTTTTTTCTGATTCTATTCAAAGCCTTAAGTTCTTATTCGATCATTGTCCGTGGCAAATCTCTGGTGATCCTTCTGGACGAGGTAAATCTTGAACGGGTACCAGCAGAAGCAAATAAACTTCTAGAGAAGAAGGTCTTATTTTGTTCCTGGTATCCTTGCTATAATACAGAATAGAAGAGGAACTAAAATTTCCTACTTCATATGATGTTCCTGTTAACGGGTCTAAGATTAAGCACATGGTATTTATAAGCTAAAATTAATTCAAAAGGCAAGAATGTCTTAATGTTTTCATTCTTAAATTTTTTTATTCTCCAAGAATGTATTAATGTAAGAACTGGTCAGCCAGTTCCTATTCTTAGGACTCTGTTGACATCTGTCGGGGATCATGTTGCTTCTTCACTCTTATCCAGTTTTATTAGTTTTATTTTCATACTATTATCTACTATAGATTCTCCAATTGAGAAAATATAAGTGATATATAAAGACCACTGGGTCAACTTAAACACTTTCTGTGAATTTATACATGTATGTATATATGTACAAACTGTTGATTTTTCAATTCTGCCTTCCCATAGGAATGCGATTTTTCTATACAAATTTTTAACTTAAATATTTTAACATAAATTATTTACATGGGTTTTTTTATGTATAATTCATCCTTATATATGCCCCTTGATCATGTAGTCAAGATAATGTTGCTTTCTTTACAGGTAGGGTGGAGAGGAATAAGGTTAGAAACTGAAACTAGAACGAGTGAACAGGCCGGGCGTAGTGGCTCACGCCTGTAATCCCAGCACTCAGGGAGGCTGAGGCAGGAGGATTGTTTGAGGCCAGGAGTTTGAGACCAGCCTGGACAGCACAGTGAGACCCTGTCTCTAAAAGAAAAATTAGCTGGGTGTGTGCCTGTAGTCCCAGCTCCTGTTAAGGCAGAGTGAAATGGAACAAACATTTCGGCCCAGAAGTTTGAGGTTACAGTGAGCTGTGATCATACCACTATACTCCAGCTTGGGTGACAGAGTGACCCCATCTCTTAAATAAAGAATGTACAGAAAGCGGACAGAGATTTCTGGTCTCTAGATTAGAGTAGTATATTTTAAGAGGAAAATGCTTAAATTGCAGAAGTGATATAAACTATACAATGCAAATCTATGTAATTGCATGCTGATGGAATCCATTGCACCAAGGCTTTTGACTTTGGCCTGTTACATTATAGAGTACAATATTTATTTTTTTCTCCTTCAGACTTTTAAGAAATAATTTAATTCTTTTGGGCCATTTCTTGCACTGTTTACTGAGGCAAAAAAAACCCTTCTGATGTCGGTCATGGTCTTTCGGGCTGAGTGGCAGAATGCAGTGTGTTTTTCCATGTTCTGATATGAAATAGCACATGGTTTCTACAAGAGTTTTTAACTTGTTGGGGTCACTGACAGTCACATGATGGTTACCCCTTTTCCTAAAATTCATTGTGGTAGGTTTAGTGGAAAGTTAATCTCCTAGCATCTTTTAATAAGTGAATACCAAATACATAGTGAAATATAGGTTTGAGAAGAAATAGTAGAGACCATTATGATAACAGAATTACATTGTCTATAACACAGTACATGGACTTTGGAATGTATCACTTGGGGGTGGGGGGGGTGTCTTCATTAGCCAAACAATCATGGTTGTAAATAAGACCTTTTTTTTAAAAAAAAAAAAAAAAAATCATACTAGCATTTCATTTTGTGAGTGACAATTGACTGATATTTTTAAGTGTTATCTGGATTTTTCTTTTGAGTTGTTGACTAAGTTTGAAAAGGTATGTTTTATCAGAATTTTATAGTGGACTCGAATGTGAAAGTGTACACCATAAATGTTTTTTTCTAGCTCTATGAATGTAAAATACTTGCAGATAGTGTATATATGGTGTAACATATGTATATTTGGTCATAAAGAGAATGGGAAACGTTGTAAAGTCAAGCACTTTAATTCCTATTAAATATTAAACCTTTGTATCTTGTAAATAAACACATCCTTAAATCAGTTCCAAAGAGTTACATTTTCTTTCAGCTAGGATGATACATGTTCAGTTCACAATGATTTTGGGTGTTTGCTCAGGAAAAAATGACTCAGGATACTGCTGCTCCTTCCTTACCCTAACCAGCCACACATACACACAGGTACACCAAAAAGAAAATCTGTGTAAGTCTTTCGAGAATAAAGCTTTAAAGCCAGGTGCAGTGGCTCACACCTGTAATCCTAGCACTCTGGGAGGCTGAGGTGGGAGGATCCCTTTAGCTTCAGGAGCTCAAGACCAGACTGAGCAAGAGTGAGACTATCTCTACTAAAAATAGACAAATTAGCTGGGCACTGTGGTGGGTGCCTGTAGTCCCAACTACTGGGGAAGCTGAAGCAGGAGGATTGCTTGAACCCAGGAGTTTGAGTTTGCAAACCACTAGCCTGGGCAACAGACTGAGACTTACTTGGTCTTAAAAAAAAAAAGAAATCCCTGGTTTACTTGATTCTGTCTTCTCCAGGCCTGTACCTATGCGGTAGCCAAAGAAAACATACAACAAATTGGTTTCTTTCTTTCTCCTTTTCTCCTTTCTTGAGAGTTGCCCAGACTAGCATGTATCATCATTGCTCACTGCGTCCTCAAACTCTTGGACTCAAGTTGTCATCCTGCCTCGACCTTCTGAGTAGCTGGTCTGACAGGTGGGTGCCACCCCACCTGGTTAATTTTTATTTATTTATTTATTTATTTAAAAAAAAACCCACGGGCCTTTATTATTCCCATCACAAAGAGCAGGCCTTCACAGGACAGGGGAGCAAGCTGTCGGCAGGGAGGAGGGCCCTATTTGCCAGCAATAAGTGGGTTCTGCAGGACCACAATGACCAAGTCCCCACACAGGAACATCTTGGAGATGTAGCGATCTTTGTTGACTGGCTTAGACTTCTTCTTACCCTTGCCACTTTTGGGGACCTCAGTCCACATCTCCTTCACATTCTCCAGCACCATGTTGCAGTGCCTATCAAAGGCCTTCACCCGGCCCAGGAGTTTCTTGTTATTGCGGCAATTAATAAGCACTTGAGTGTTGTTCTTGACTGATTGTGTGAGCACAGAGAGTGGACCGGTGTAAAGTTCTTCTTCCTCCCGCTTCTGTAGCTCCTCTGGGGTCATATCACTCTTGGGCTTGTTTTTTTGTTTTGTTTATTTTCTTTTGGCCGGGGCTGGGTTTGAACCCGCCACCTCCAGCATATGGGACCAGCGCCCTACTCCTTGAGCCACAGGCGCCGCCCCACTCTTGGGCTTGTTAAGGGCTTGTTATGGTGGTGGCTGTGCTCTCAAGTCACTCCCTTCTCCCTGGTTAATTTTTAAATCAGTGACCCAGGGCTGCCATGTGATCAGATAATATTTATGACTAGTAAAAGAAAAATGATAGAACACAGAAGTGAGGGACAGAATCAGCTGCACTGGTTATAGCTCAGCATTTATCTTATTTTGAGATATGTTTTGAACAGTTGGGTGCCTGTGATTGGCTGAAACTGTGTTTGGTACAGGTGTAGGTTACATTCTATTTACACATTCAGTTCAGTTATAGTTCACTGTGTACAGAGAAATCTTTGAGTCCACCTTAAAACACGTAAGTAGATGGCTTTAGGCTAAACTTGAACATCTCCAGTCACTAGCACAGTGCCTGGCACTTTGTAGTAAGCACTCACTAAGTACTCACTAGCTGAGCGCAGTGGCGTGTGCCTGTAATCCTAGTACTTTGGGAGGCAGAGGTAGGTGCATTGCTTGAGCTTAGGAGTTCAGAGACCAGCCTGAGCAAAAGCCAGACCCCATCTCTACTAAAAACAGAAAAACTAGCTGGGCATTGTGGCAGGTGCCTATAGTCCTACCTACTTGGAAGGCTGAGGCAAGAGGATACCTTGAGCCCAAGAGTTTGAGGTTGCCATGAGCTATGATGATGCCACAGTACTCTTCCCAGGGCAAGAGGGTGAGACTGTCTGTCTGTATTCATTTGCAATTTTTGGCCAGGGCCAGGTTTGAACCCACCAACTCCGTTATATGGGGCTGGTGCCATATTCCTTTGAGCCGCAGGTGCTGCCCGAGACCGTCTTTAAAAAAAAAGTATTTAATGAATATGGAAGTTTGTATAAAAGAAAAATGAACAGAATCTTTCTTACAAAGTATCAGATCATTATGGGTACAGCTCCTTGGAATAAAGGCAGATAGGAAAAGAAATCTTCAACATTTTATAAAGCTAGATGTTTTTGTTAATCACAAAGCTAGATTCCTGATCCAGTGTTTAAAATCATAGTCAAGGGCTTAAAAAATATAAGGGTGAAAATCTTAGTCAACCATTGCATAATAGATTCTCAATTTTAAAAACTGTTTAAGGCTGGGCATGCTGGCTTACACCTGTAATCCTAGCACTCTGGGAGGCAGAGGAGAGTAGATTGCTTGAGCTCAGGAGTTTGAGACCAGCCTGAGCAAGAGTGAGCCCCTGTCTCTACTAAAAATAGAAAAAGTAGCCGGGCATTGGGGCACATGCTTGTAGTCCCAAGACTGAGGCCAGAGGATCACTTGAGCCCAGGAGTCTGAGGTTGCTGTGAACTATGACACCACAGCATTTTAGCCTGGGCGACAGAGTGAGATTGTCTCAAAAAACAAAAAAAAAACTGTCTCGACCCCCTACCACCGCCATTACCCCAGAACCTGGACAGAGAGGAAATTAGAGGCTGCTGGTCACTGTTCCAGAAGGAGCCAAAAGTGCTGAAAGACACATGTCCTGAGGAAATGGGGCTGGCAGAGCCCAGCTGGTCTGAGGTTAGATAATGAGCCTTTGGTCTGCAGTCACTTTCTTACAGAGGAAGTGATTCATGTGTTGTTTTGTCCCACATTTAATTAAAAACAGATAACTAATTTGCCGGCTCTTAGTAAAGGAAATTCTCTGCTTTTATATAATAAGACTTGGCCCATCACGGTATTTTCAAAAGAAACAATGTTTTCAGATGAATGATGTAGAATTTAGAGGCTGGACATGGTGGTTCATGCCTGTAATCCCAGCAATTTAGGAGGCTGAGGTGGGAGAATCACCTGAGCCCAGGAGTTTGAAACCAGCCCTGGTAACATGACAAGACCTTGTCTCTACAAAAAAAAAAAATTAAATATTAGCTGAGCAGATACATGGTGGCACATATCTGTAGTCCCAGCTACTCTGAAGACTAGTGGGTGTGTCACTTGAGCCCTGGAGTTGGAGATTGCAGTGAATGATAACTGTGCCACTGCACCCCAGCCTGGGAGGCAGAGTAAGATCTTGCCTCAAAAAAAAGATCAAATAGGGCGGCGCCTGTGGCTCAGTCGGTGGGGCGCCGGCCCCATATACCAAGGGTGACGGGTTCAAACCCGGCCCCGGCCAAACTTCAACCAGGAAATAGCCGGGCGTTGTGGCGAGTGCCTGTAGTCCCAGCTACTCAGGAGGCTGAGGCAAGAGAATCGCTTAAGCCCAGGAGTTGGAGGTTGCTGTGAGCTGTGTGAGGCCACGGCACTCTACCCGAGGGCCATAAAGTGAGACTCTGTCTCTACAAAAAAAAAAAAAAAAGATCAAATATATCATTATACATTGAGCAAAAGTGATTTACTGTACAAAATCAACTTAAGAATATTGTTTCTAGGCCCAGTGTGGTGACTCATGCCTGTAATCCCTGCACTCTGGGAGGCCGAGGTGGATTATCCGAGCTCATGACAAGCAAACATGCCCTAGTCTAAATTCTAGTTCAATAGTTTGTTTTTCGCAGCGGTATGGCTAGCATTTCTTTTCTTTTCTTTCTTTCTTTCTTTTTTTTTTTTTTTATGGCTAGCATTTCTAAGGTTATTTTTGCTGAGTTCCAGACCTCAGTAAATAAGTATGTTGAGGACATACTAAATTTCTTATTATCAGACAAGACAGTTACAGATTTGGAAAGGAGGAACATGAGAATAAACTCTGTTATTCGACTGGAATTACAGGTATCAGTACAAACTTGTGGTATTACAAAGTTAGCCAGCTAGTTAGGCAGAGACAGATATGTGGGGGTTATATATGTAAGTGTTTATATACACATATTTTCTAGCCGTCCGCTATGAGGGTCTAGAAGTAATGACACCCCGGTACAAATGAGCACAAATGCCCCCAAACTGTATTTTGTTTTCTTATCATTTTATTTATTTTTTTTTTTTTGTGGAGACAGAGTCTCACTACAGCCCTCAGTAGAGTGCCGTGGCATTACACAGCTCATAGCAACCTCCAACTACTGGGCCCAAGAGACTTTCCTGCCTCAGCCTCTGGAGTAGCTGGGACTACAGGCGCCTGCCACAATGCCTGGCTATGTTGTTGTTCAGCCAGGGCCAGGTTTGAACCGGCCACCCTCGGTATATGGGGCCGGTGTCCCACCCCCTGAGCCACAGAAACCGCCCACTGTATTTTGTTTTCTATGTACCATTTTCCACTAAAAGGAACTAGAGTTCCTTGGAGAAATGGCTGATCCAAGTGCTTGAGTAAGAAAAATTCAGGGTAAGCATGTAGTATTATATTGCACCAGAAAATAAGAAAGTGCTTAAAGAATGATTAGGAAATATCAGAAGAACCAAGACTCAGCTTGAAGCGGCTCCCACTGAGAAAATGCAGATAGTTGAACATGCAAATAAAAAATGATAGCCACAGATTAAAATCCATTAAATAAAATAGATTGATATGAATAAATAAAAACATAAGGAAAAATTCTTTATAGTAGGATGTCAACAAATAAGTATAAAAGGAATGAAGAAGTTAAACTAGCATTTGACAAAACACAACATTAATTCAGGTAAGAATCATCAATGGGCATTGTGATGGGTAAAAACTCTTAAGACTAGGATATTCACATAGTCTGAAAGTTTGTCTCCACAAAATTCTTACTAATTACAAAAGGAAAAATTATAACTTTACAGTAGAAAGACCTGTAATCCGGTGGACAGGACCTTCACCGGATTAACATCATTGGTTAAGGACAAACTCTGGCTATGAAGTGCTGGGAAGGATACAACGTCGATCCCGTTGTATTCCTGCCAAAAGGGCAATCTAGTTAGGAAGAAATAGCAGATAAACTTGGCTGACGAATACTCAATAGAATACCAGGTCTATATTCTTCAGAAACATCAAGGCCATGACAGGCAGTTTGAGGAGTTATTCCAGACAAAAGAGCCAAAAAGACTTGGCAGCATGCCATGTGTATGTGTCCCAGATTAGACCTAGGCCAGATTTTTTTTTTGTTTGTTTGCTATAAAGGATATTATTGAGACAATTGTTAAGAAATGAATAACATCTGTGGATTAGATAATCATATTGTAGCTGCTAACTTTCCTGTTTGGATAAATGTGCTGTTTTTGTGTAAGAAAACATCTGTGTTTTAAGCCTATATTTTGTACCCTTCCTTTTCTTTATCTCTTTATATAAATACAAATGGGGGGGGTGTTTGTTTTTTGAGACAGAGCCTCAAGCTGTCACCCTGGGTAGAGTGCTGTGGCATCACAGCTTACAGCAAAGTCCAACTCCCTGGCTCAAGCGATTCTCTTGCCTCTGCCTCCCAAGTAGCTGGGACTACAGGCACCTGCCACAATGCCTGGCTATTTTTTGGTTGCAGCCATCATTGTTGTTTTGGAGGGCCAGGGCTGGATTCAAACCCATCAGCTGAGGTGTATGTGCCTGGCGCCTTAGCCCTTGAGCCACAGGTGCTGAGCCTGTTTTTTTTTTTTTTTTGAGACAGAGTCTCACTTTGTCACCCTCGGTAGAGTGCTGTAATGTCACAGCTCACAGCAACTTCCAGCTTTTGGGCTTAGGTGATTCACTTGCCTCAGCCTCCCAAGTAGCTGGGACTACAGGCACCCGCCACAACACCCAGCTATTTTTGTTGTTGTTGCAGTTTGGCCGGGGCCGGGTTTGAACCCACCACCGTTGGTATATGGGGCGGCGCCCTACTCACTGAGCCACAGGTGCCGCCCCTAAAAATTGTTTCTTAAAAATACATAAAGGAAAAAAGACATAAAATTGTATTTATGTAATACATGGGTGTGTTTTGGTTTTGTTGTTGTTGTTGTTTTGAGACAGATTCTCACTCTATTGCCCTGGGTAGAGTGCCTTGGCATCATAGTTCACAGCAACCTCAAACTTCTGGTTTTGAGCAGTCCTCTAGCGTCAGCTTCCTAAGTAGCTGGAACTACAGATGCCCACCACCACACCTGGCTATAAGGTGTATATTTGTTTTTGTTTTTTTTGAGACAGAGTCTCACTATGTTGCCCTTGGTAGAGTGCCGTGGTGTCACAGCTCATAGCAACCTCAAATTCTGGGGCTTTAGCGATTATCTTGCCTCAGCCTCCCAAGGAGCTGGGACTACAGGTGCCTGCCACAGCACCTGGCTATTTTTTTATTGTAGTTGTCACAACACTCGGCTATTAAGGTATATTTTTAAATACATTTAAAACAGTAATTTCAAATCCCAGGAAAAACAAAAGTCTCAAGAAATACTTTTAGTCGGGCGGCGCCTGTGGCTCAGTCGGTAAGGCGCCGGCCCCATGTACCCAGGGTGGCGGGTTCAAGCCCGGCCCCGGCTGAACTGCAACCAAAAAAAAATAGCTGGGTGTTGTGGCAGGCGCCTGTAGTCCCAGCTACTTGGGAGGCTGAGGCAAGAGAATCGCTTAAGCCCAGGAGTTGGAGGTTGCTGTGAGCTGTGTGATGCCATGGCACCCTACCGAGGGCCATAAAGTGAAACTCTGTCTCTACAAAAAAAAAAAAAAGAAAAAACCCCTGGGTGGCGCCTGTGGCTCAAGGAGTAGGGCGCCAGTCCCATATGCCGGAGGTGGCGGGTTCAAACCCAGCCCTGGCCAAAAACCACCAAAAAAAAAAAAAAAAGAAATACTTTTAGTCATTCAGTCGTTTATTCAATATTTAACTATTAATTGAGTGCTTCTTATTTCATAAATAAAAAAGCAAATAATTGTGTGCATATTGTATCAATATTTCAGGCCTGAGATAACTTTTGAATATTCTTTTTGGTGTGTTTTTTTTTTTTTTGGAAACAGAGTCTCATTTTGTTACCCTCGGTAGAGTGCCATGGCATCATCATAGCTCTCAGAAACCTCACACTTCTGGGATCAAGTGATCCTCTTGCCTCAGCTTCCTGAGTAGCTGGGATTATAGCCACCTGCCACTACGTCCAGATAGTTTTTCTGTTTTTAGTAGAGACTAGGTCTCACTCTTGTTCAGGCTGGTCTCCAGCTTATGAGCTCAAGCAATCCTTGGCCCCCAGAGTGCTAGGATTACAGGCGTGAGCCACCGTGCCCTAGCTACTTTGAATATTTGATGTAACAGGAGATTTTTTTTCATCTATGTTCTCTAACTCTATAATTTGCCATTCTTCTAATCAGAACATATATTCTTTGTAAACAAAATATCCTGGATCATGAACAGATGCCAGCACACTATCACAAAATATGTAAATGTCAATAACATTCCCAAGAGAAATTTTAGACTTCACACTTACCAAATGTGATTTAACATAATAGAAGATTCCTAAAAATAAAATAAAATAAGAAGAAACATCCTGGCTCGGCGCCTGTAGCACGGTGGGTACAGCACCAGCCACATGCACCGAGGTTGGTGGGTTCCAGGCTGGCCCAGGCCAGCGAAACAATGACAACTGTAACAAGAAAATAGCCAGGCGTTGTGGCAGGTGCTTGTAGTCCCAGCTACTTGGGAGGCTGAGGCAAGAGAATCTCTTAAGCCTAAGAGTTTGAGGTTGCTGTGAGCTGTGACACCACGGTACTCTACCACGACATAGTGAGACTCTGTCTCAAAAAAAAAATCAAAAATAGCCGGGCGTTGTGGTGGGCACCTGTAGTCCCAGCTGCTCGGGAGGCTGAGGCAAGAGAATTGTGTAAGCCCAAGAGTTAGAGGTTGCTGTGAGCTGTGTGACGCCACGGCACTCTACCCGAGGGCAGTACAGTGAGACTCTGTCTCTACAAAAAAAAAAAAATCAAAGTGAATTTCTCCAAGCTTGTCCAGTCCAGAAATTATGACTGAATTTAAGGGATGGACTGTCATAGTCACAGTTCAATGAAGCTGAAATCTCCCAAACATAGGTCTCTATAAAAAAGAGATCTACTATTTGTAGTCTGAGGTCCTAATAGTTTCATTTAACATTGTACCCTAAGCACTTTTCCAGACTCACAGTTTTTCATAGTCACAGTCAAAAATGTATGTATGTATTTTGAGACAGAATCTCACTCTGTTACTCTGGGTAGAGTGCTGTGCTGTCATAGCTCACAGCAACTTCAAACTCCTGGGCTCAAGGGATCTTCTTTTTTTTTTTTTGACCGGGACTAGGTTTAAACCCACCCTCCGGCATATGGGACTGGCGCCCTACTCCTTAAGCCACAGGCGCCGCCCTCAAGGGATCTTCTTGTGTCAGTCTCCCGAGTAGCTGGGACTACAGACACCTGCCACAATGCCCTGCTATTTTTTTTTTTTTTTTTTTTTTGCAGTTTCTTCACTCCTGCCAGTGCCCTACCCACAGGAGCTGCCCTGCTATTTTTTTTGTTGCGGTTGTCATTGCTATTCAGCTGGCCCGGGCCGGGGCTTGAACCTACCAGCCTGGGTGTATGTGGTCGGCGCCCTTCCCACTGAGCTACAGGCGCTGCCTGGACTAATTATTTCTATTTCTAGTGGCGACAGGATCTTGTTCTTGCTCATGCTTGTCTTGAACTCTGAGCTCAAAGGATCCACTCACCTTGGCCTCCCAGAATGCTAGGATTATAGGTATGAGCCACCTCAGCTGGCCTGTCATGTCTAAAGTCTAAGGGCTTACTACCTGCTAGATACTTTTCTAGGAACTTTATGTAAATTATTTCATGTAGGGCGGCGCCTGTGGCTCAGTCGGTAAGGCGCCGGCCCCATATACCGAGGGTGGCAGGTTCAAACCCGGCCCCGGCTTAACTGCAACCAGAAAATAGCCGGGCGTTGTGGCGGGTGCCTGTTGTCCCAGCTACTCGGGAGGCTGAGGCAAGAGAATCGCTTAAGCCCAGGAGTTGGAGGTTGCTGTGAGCTGTGTGAGGCCACGGCACTCTACCGAGGGCCATAAAGTGAGACTCTGTCTCTATAAAAAAAAAAAAAAAAAAAAAAAATTATTTCATGTATATTCCATTGTATTTTACTTAGCAATTTGCTTATTTCTCATTTCCCAGTATTTTAAATAATGCTTCAAGGAACCTCTTGTTACTGAAAGTTTCGTCTGTGATTTAAGTTAGGTGTCATAGAAAATGCCATTAGCGGGCGGCACCTGTGGCTCAAGGAGTAGGGCGCTGGTCCTATATGCCGGAGGTGGCGGGTTCAAACCCAGTCCCAGCCAAAAACCACGAAAAAAAAAGAAAATGCCATTAGCAGGTGATTGAACTGGGAGGAAACAGCACTTGAAAATCATATGGAAAGTGCTTTGAAAATACAGATACCGGGACAGCTCCTGTGGCTCAAAGGAGTAGGGCGCTGGTCCCATAGGCCGGAGGTGGTGGGTTCAAACCCAGCCTGGGCCAAAACTGCAAAAAAAAAAAAAAAAGAAAGAAAATACAAATACCTATCCCTGGCTGGGTGCAGTGGCTTATACCCATAAACCTAGCACTCTTGGAGGTCTAGACCAGAGGATTGCTGGAGCTCAGGAATTCCACCCTGAGCAAGAGTGAGATCTCATCTCTGTTAAAAATAGCCAGGGTTGTCACAGGTGCCTGTAGTCCCAGCTACTTGGGAGGCTGAGGATCGCTGGAATCCAGGAGTTTGAGGTTGTAAACTATGACATCACAGTATTCTACTGAGGGTGACAGAGTGAGACTCTGTGTCAAACAAAAAAAAACCCAAATACCTATCCCACCTGCCACAGTTTTCTTGTGCCTGAAGTTGCATGCTGGCAGTTGGGCAGAGTCGTATAATTTTCTCCCAAATGATTCTGATTCATTCACTTCTTCCTCTCCCTGTTTCTGGCCCCACTTTTAGGAACCACTGTGACAAAGTTGCAGGAAGACCCTCAGTCTTCAGTGTTGCACTCAGGTGCAGCACCTCACACCCTGTGCAGAGTAGACTGCAGTGCTCTGCGGGGTCCTGGTGGCAGCACTTCCTCCTGCTGTCCACCCAGCTGCTACGGGCTCCACCCAGGGTCTCTCAGCAAAGTCTCAGCCTGTTACGGGGTGACCAGAATGAAAACAGAGATAGCTGGCTCTGCACCTGTAGCTCAGCGGCTAGGACACCAGCCACATACACCGGAGCTGGCAGTTTCGAACCCAGCCTGGGCCTGCCAAAGAACAATGACAATTACAACAAAAAAATAGCTGGGTGTTGCTGCGGGTGCCTGTATCCCCAGCTACTTGGGAGGCTGAGGCAAGAGAATTGCTTAAGCCCAAGAGTTTGAGGTTGCTGTGAGCTGTGACGCTGTAGCACTCTACCGAGGGCGATATGGTGAGAGTCTGTCTCAAAACAAAAACAAAAAACAGAGACAGCTATGGCTGGGGGGGGGAAAAAAGAATTATGGAATCCATAAAAAGCCTTACTGAAACAGCAAAATGTTTATAAAGGCAAAAAAACCCAAAAAACCCAAAAAAACAAAATACGGGGGTGCGTGGCCAGGGTGTATCCCTATTCTTTGTCTCCTCATACTCCAAAGCAATGATTCTCAGTCTGGTTTCCTTCCTCCCCTTTTTCCTCTCCTTTGTCAAAGTCTGGAGACATTTTTAGTCGTCACAACTGGGGTGGTGGCAGCGATGATGCTGGCAGCTTGTAGGTAGAGGCCAAGGATGCCACTAAGCAGCCTGTAATTCAAGGGACAGCTCCCCACAGCAAATCATCAGGCCCCAAATGTCAATGGTGGAGGCTGAGAAGCCCTGGTCAGTGCCTTTGCTTCTTTGGCCATTCATTCCCCTCCCCTATCCTTGAAGCCTGAATGAAGCAGGGCCAAGATCATCAGCTGTGGCTTCTCTGCAGCCCTGTCCTTTCTCCTATCTCCATGTCCAATGTTCTACTTCCCTCTGCTCTAAATGAAAAGATGCTGGCATCTAACAAGAACGCTTTATGGGCCACAAGTAATTTCCTTAGTTCTCGGTGTGTAGTGGGTGAATCTTTAGCAATAAAGTCCCTTGAGCAAAGTGACTCCTTATCTCTTATATGAAATCTGGGAACTCCTGGAGGAACAAGATTAGCCTGAATACCAGTGGACTGGGAACATGATCTGTGACCTGCAGAGTTTGAGAAGCACTGTCTTTAAATGACCTTGACCCAGGACTACTGAACTTTTCCAGAGCCATCTCTGTTTCTCTAGCTTAATTTAACATCATCCTAAAATATTTCCTGTTTTGTCACTCTGTTGGCCTGTGATTAAGAGTCTCCAATAACCACATCCCACCCCTGCGACATGTCATTATGATTGGTATTCCTACTGCACTTGTAAATACAACAGGGAGCTGGGACTGATGTTGTTGTTTGATAACTTTAGAAATTTTAATTGGCTAAGAAAATGTATGCCTTGAAAAAATAAGTCCTCTGTGGATTTGTTTCTTGTTTAAATGATTAGATGAGTAACAGTCAGATCTGAATATGTTTTATCACTGTTCTATTATATCTCATTCATTGCGAACTCTTGGGTAAGATTGAGCTTGTATAAAGGACTTGAAAAGATTTAACAGTGGAGGCTTAGAAAGGCTAATGAAAGACTTGGAACCAATTTCAAATGGAGAGAAAGAGTATTTATACCTCTGCACGTCCTTTAGTTCTCAGTCTCTCTCTCACTTCTTTCATGAGGAGGACACACTTCCAACTCTTTAAAGTGCTCTAAACTTTCCCTCTGTTCTTAAATAAAACTTCTCTTTGTTACATAAAAAAAAAAAAAAAAAAAGATTTAACCATGACCAACAGAGGATCTGTCTTTAAAATCTGTCTTCGGGGGCGGCGCCTGTGGCTCAAGGAGTGGAGCGCCAGTCCCATATGCCAGAGGTGGCAGGTTCAAACCCAGCCCTGGCCAAAAAAAGAAAATAAAAAAAAAAAAAAAAAAAAAAAAAAATCTGTCTTCGGGCGCTGTACCTATAGCTCAGTGGCTAGGGCTCCGGTCACATACACCAGGGGCTGATGAGTTCAAACCCAGCCTGGGCCTGCTAAACAACAATGACAACAGCAAAAAAAAAAAAAAAAAAAAATAGCTGAGCATTGTGGTGAGTGCCTATAGTCCCAAATACTTGGGAGGCTGAGGCAAGAGAATCGCTTAAGCTCAAGAGTTTGAGGTTGCTGTGAGCTATGAAGCCACGGCATTGTACTGAGGGTGACATAGTGAGACTCTGTCTCAAAAAAAAAAAAGAAAGAAAAAGAAAAAAAAAGTGCTGAGTTTTGGGGCAGACCATTTTCTGGGTTTGTATGAGCTTACTAGTACTGCTAATTGTATTTATTTATTTATTTTGTTGTTATTATTATTATTCATTTATTTTTTTTTGTAGAGACAGAGTCTCACTTTATGGCCCTCGGTAGAGTGCCGTGGCCTCACACAGCTCACAGCAACCTCCAACTCCTGGGCTTAAGCGATTCTCTTGCCTCAGCCTCCCGAGCAGCTGGGACTACAGGCGCCCGCTACAACGCCCGGCTATTTTTTGGTTGCAGTTTGGCCGGGGCCGGGTTTGAACCCGCCACCCTCGGTATATGGGGCTGGCGCCTTACCGACTGAGCCACAGGCGCCACCCTGTTGTTATTATTTTTTGACACAGGGTCTCACTTTGTTGCCTTAGGTCGAGTGCTGTGGCATCATAGTTCACAGCAACCTCAAACTCTTGGGCTTAGCTGATCCTTTTGCCTAACCCTCCCAAGTAGCTGGGACAATAGGTGCCTGCTGCAATGCCCCGCTATTTTTAGAGACAGGGTTGCTTGCTCAGGCTGGTCTTGAGCTCCTGAGCTCAGTCGATCCACCCGTCTCAGTCTTCCAGAGTGCTAGGATTACGGGCATGATCCTGTACCTGGATTACAGGATAGCACCTGGCCCTATTTTTATTTCTTTTTTTTTTTTTTGTAGAGACAGAGTCTCACTTTATGGCCCTCCGTAGAGTGCCGTGGCCTCACACAGCTCACAGCAACCTCCAACTCTTGGGCTTAAGCGATTCTCTTGCCTCAGCCTCCCAAGTAGTGGGACTACAGGCGCCCGCCACAACGCCGGGCTATTTTTTGGTTGCAGTTTGGCCGGGGCTGGGTTTGAACCCGCCACCCTCAGTATATGGGGCCGGCGCCTTACCGACTGAGCCACAGGCGCCGCCCTTTATTTCTTAAATAAGGGGTTAGAGTCAGACTATGGCATCTTTTTTTATTGATACAGAGTCTCACTTTGTCACCCTTGATAGAGTGCTATGGCGTCATAGCTCACAGCAACCTCAAACTCTTGGGCTCAAGCAATCCTCTTGACTCAGACTCCTGAGTATCTGGGACTACAGGTGCCTGCCACAATGCGCAGCTACTTTTAGAGACGGGGTCTCCCTCTTCTTCTGGCTGGTCTCAAAACTGTGAGCTCAGAGCAATCCACTTGCCTTGGCTTCCCAGAGTGCTAGGATTATAGGCATGAGCCACCTCACCTGGTCCAGACTATGGCTTCTTTTTTTTTTTGTGTAGAGACAGAGTTTCACTTTATGGCCCTTGGTAGAGTGCCATAGCATCACACAGCTCACAGCAACCTCCAACTCCTGGGCTTAAGCGATTCTCTTGCCTCAGCTTCCTGAGTAGCTGGGACTACAGGCGCCCGCCACAACACCCGGCTATTTTTTTTGTTGTTGCAGTTCGGCCGGGGCCGGGTTTGAACCCGCTACCCTTGGTATATGGGGCCGGCGCCTTACCGACTAAGCCACAGGTGCTGCCCTAGACTATGGCTTCTTAAGGAAAATGATTAATTTAAATTTATTTCCCCTCATGTTGCATCAGTTCTAAAATAACTTGTTAGTACCTGTCTAGCCTGGATGAAGTATATTTTGTATATAATTAATATGCAAAATGCTTTATTCATTCATTCATTCAACCATTGACCTATCTATCCATTCTTTTAGTCAAACATTCAGTAACCGAAGAGGAATTAGAATAAATGAAAACCATCACAAAAAACCCAAAAAGTCAACTGTTAGATAAGCCTTTATGTGTATTATATATACTGTATTCAGTATCTTATATATTCCCTTATTCACTAATTTACTAACTGCATCACTGAGATGTCTTACCATCTCACCATGACTCTGTATGGCATATCTAGAAAATAGGCTCTTCAAATTCAAATTGACTCGTGTTGCCCAATGCTGATTAGGTGGACTGGTTGGAGAATTAGAAAGAAAAGATGTTGGGTGGCCCCTGTGGCTCAGTCGGTAAGGCGCCAGCCCCATATACCGAGGGTGGCGGGTTCAAACCCGGCCCCGGCCAAACTGCAACCAAAAAATAGCCAGGCGTTGTGGCAGGTGCCTGTAGTCCCAGCTACTCAGGACGCTGAGGCGAGAGAATCGCTTAAGCCCAGGAGTTGAAGGTTGCTGTGAGCTGTGTGATGCCACGGCTCTCTACTGAGGGCCATAAAGTGAAACTCTGTCTCTACAAAAAAAAAAAAGAAAGAAAAGATGTTCAAAGTCTTTTAGGCCTGGCTGCTAAAGCCAGAGTAGATAGTGATGATCCTTTGGATATGCAAAGATAGCGAACCAAGAGTTGAGAGCTAAATCTCTCTTCACCTAAAAATGTGGGTGAACTGAGTTGGTGTAGGGGAGAAAAAAAAAGGGGAAAGCCTGAGAAACAGAGGAGAAAGAAGATTTGAAGGGCTTCTAAGAGTGCCAAACAATTTTGGAAACCTGGAGAGTAGTTATAAAGAAAAGAGCCTAATGAGAAATTTTCAGAAACAAGGCAGGGGAAGCAGTTTAAGATTAAATAACAGAGGGCGGCGCCTGTGGCTCAGTGAGTGGGGCGCCAGCCCCATATGCCGAGGGTGGCGGGTTCAAACCCAGCCCCGGCCAAACTGCAACAACAAAAAAAAAATAGCCGGGCGTTGTGGCGGGCGCCTGTAGTCCCAGCTGCTCGGGAGGCTGAGGCAAGAGAATCGCGTAAGCCCAAGAGTTAGAGGTTGCTGTGAGCCGTGTGACGCCACGGCTCTCTACCGGAGGGCGGTACAGTGAGACTCTGTCTCTACAAAAAAAAAAAAAAAAAAGATTAAATAACAGGGGTGTCTAATGTGTAATTTTCAGTTGTTGTCTTGTAAAATCAGTCAGTTATTTCACAGCATTAGCGTAGGCCACATAGTTTGATGGTGGGAGTAGTAAAAGAAGGGCTGTATTTTATGGGTATGTGTGTGTGGAGCAGAGTGAAGAAGACGGTCAAGGGAAATGAGAAAAGACTGGCTCTCAACTCCTATTTTGGCCTTTACTGCTCTTAATTGTGTTGTCACACTGCCCTCTAATGGGCTGTCAGTATCTCGCCCGATTCAATTTCTGGCTTCTGGACCATCTGGCTGACTCTACCATCTGCAGGCAATTTCCTGCACCTGCTAACAGAGTATGTGTTCAGCTCCAGGCGTAGGGAGTAGCAAATTGATTAAATCTGTTTACTTTATTATCTTTGCAAAACATGGACAATTTCCAAAATATGACAAAGAGGCTTCCCCATTAGGGCAGTGTATTTTATGTTAGTATTAGATCAACACTCACTGCTATGATTTGAGGGCATGGATAATAGCAGCTTGGCTGTGACTGATGATCAGAATGTTGGTATAAAATGATGCTATAAAAATAGTCTGGATGACCCTTTTCAAGAACTATTTTTCTAGTTATTAATTTAATTCAAAATAAACTTCCTCTTATTAGGGATTTTCAGAACAAAGCCAGCCTACTCCCTGGCTAAGTAACTTGACAGCTGCTCTGATGAAGAGTTCTACGCCAAGGCAACTTGGTGTGTGTTGACTGAATTTGACCACAAATTCTCATAGCAACTGTATCAATTCAGAGCTACCTAATTCCTTGTTATTCCAGATTTTCCAACTAAAAGAAAAGGAAACCCAAATCCAGCAGACTGGTATTATATAACAAGCATCTTACTAGGTAGTGGAGTAAACCAGCTAAATAAGACCACCACTCCTGTTCCTTTTTTTTTTTTTTTTTTTTAGAGACAGAGTCTCAGTTGTCACCCTCGGTAGAGTGCTGTGGTGTCACAGCTCACAGCAACCTCCAGCTCTTGGGCTTAGGCGATTCTCTTGCCTCAGCCTTCAGAGTGGCTGGCAACACAGGGACCCACCACAGCACCTGGCTATTTTTGTTGTTGTTGTTGCAGTTTGGCCGGGGCCATGTTTAAACCTGCCACCCTCAGTATATGGGGCCGGCGCCCTACTCACTGAGCTACAGGTGCCACTCACCACTCCTGTTCTTAGTGAGCTCACTATTGAAAAAGTGGGAAGAAGTGTCATGTCCACAGCTCCTCCTTGGTCTTCAGCAAAATACAGTGGATGAGCTACTTGGGAGGCTGAGGCAAGAGAATCGCTTAAGCCCAGGAGTTGGAGGTTGCTGTGAGCTGTGTGAGGCCACGGCACTCTACCGAGGGCCATAAAGTGAGACTCTGTCTCTACAAAAAAAAAAAAATACAGTGGATGGCTAAGATGATGATGCCTAAAAAGGCCAGGTCTGGTGGCTCACAACTGTAATCTCAGCCACTTGGGAGGCTGAGGTGATCACTGGCACTCAGGAGTTTGAGACCAGCCTGAGTGACATAGTGAGATCCTGTTTTTTATTTTAAAATGCCTAGTAAGTAGTTCACAAATCTGTTGAATGAACAAAGAAATGAGGGGGAAAAAACAGGGTATAAGTGTAGATATTAAAAGTTTGCCAGATAGTCTCTTCTGTTTTTGAGTCAGGATCTCACTCAGTTGCCCAGGTTGGATGGAGTGCTGTGGTGTGATCAGCTCAAAGCAGCCTTAAACTCCCAGGCTCAAGTGATCTTCCCACTCAGCCTCCCAGTAGCTGGGACTACAGGCACATACCCCTGTATCTGGCTAATTTTTTCTTATTTTTTTGTGGAAATAGGGTCTTGCTATGTTGCCCAGGCTGGTCTCAAATTCCTGGGCTCAAATGATCTTCCCATTTCAGTCTTCTGAAGCTGGGACTATAGACACCCCCTCTAGGCTAGGAGAAGAGTTTCTAAAAAGGCCATTTGAGGTCATACCTAACAATGGCTTTCAGTGATTCTATAGCAACCCACAGGGGAGCACATTATCCTATTTTAGAGGAGGAAATAAATACTGTTGGTTAAATGGCTTTTTCACAAACAAGTATTCCCAACTTAAAATTAAAAACCCAAATTCATTTGCTTTGTTTCCCTCCGCTGAAACACTCTGCACGGAGTATCCTGTCTTATGTTTTTAAAAAAAGTTATCAAATTAGAGCCACTCTTTTTTCAAGGCCTTATCATTTCCTGCTTCTTTTCCTCTGTGCCTCATTAATTCAATGCTCTGAGTCTAGATAGCTACTGGAGAATCCTGCTTAAGCCTGATTGGTCAAGGTAATGATAGGAAGACTTTTGAGCCCTGGCCATGTGATCTTTTCTCTTTCTAGAAAAAGTTGCATGTTCCATCCCAAGAGATAATTTATAATTTCAATGGAAATATATAATTTCATGCAAAATTATCAACATTTCACTTTCCGGAGTATATGTATGCTTATCCTTCTAAGTTTGCCATTAGCAAATAAGAAAAGACCATGTTTATTGTTGCTACAAATAAGGAAAAAATGGTGTAAATGCATCGGTTTTGCCTCTTTAGTTATTGGTTATGCCCATGAAGCTTCACCATGAGTCTAATCCCTCTTTTTGTCTGGCTTTTCTTGTTGGAAGGAGCAGAGACTGCTCAGAGTTTTCTATTTAGAAGAGAACAAAAGCTCATCAACAGAGGGGTGAGAAGCAAAATGGGTAATCCCTCACTGTTCTATAATGTATCTGTGGTAGAAAATAAAGAGGCTTGGAATTGAACTCTTTGTTTTTTTGAGATCTGACTTTTTTTTTTTTTTCATTTTTATCTCTGAAATTTTCATTTGTAAAAAGAATCAAAAGAAGCCAGGGGGCGGCGCCTGTGGCTCAAGGAGTAGGGCGCTGGTCCCATATGCCGGAGGTGGTGGGTTCAAACCCAGCCCCGGCCAAAAAAAAAACCACAAAAAAAAAAAAAAAAAAAAAAAAAGAAGCCGGGCATAGTGGCTCACACCCATAATCCTAGCACTCTGGGAGGCCGAGGTAGGTGCATTGCTTGAGCTAAGGAGTTCGAGACCAGTTTGAGCAAGATGTAGATCCCCATCTTTATTAGAAAAAAATAGAAAAATTAGCTGGGCATGTTGTGGCACGTGTCTGTATTCCCAGCTACTTGGGAGGCTGAAGAAAGAGGATTGCCTGGGTGGCGCCTGTGGCTCAGTGAGTAGGGTGCTGGCCCCATATACCGAGGGTGGCGGGTTCAAACCCAGCCCCCGCCAAACTGCAACAAAAAAATAGCCGGGCATGGTGGTGGGTGCCTGTAGTAGTACCAGCTGCTCGGGAGGTTGAGGCAGGAGAATCACGTAAGCCCAAGAGTTAGAGGTTGCTGTGAGCCGTGTGACGCCACGTCACTCTACCCGAGGGCGGTACAGTGAGACTCTGTCTCTACAAAAAAAAAAAAGAAAGAGGATTGCCTGAGCTCAAAAGTTTGAGGTTGCTGTGAGCTATGACGCCGTGGCATTCTACTCAGGACAACAGAGTGAGACTCTCTCAAACACAAACAAACAAAACAAATAAACCAAACCTCCCCTCCAAACTTGACAAGATATGAAACTGTTTTAGTTTTTTTTGTTTGTTTGTTTGTTTTTGAGACAGAGTCTCAAGCTATTGCCCTCGGTAGAGTGTGGTGGCATCATAGCTCACAGCATCCTCAAACTCTTGGGCTTAAGCGATTCTCTTGCCTTAGCCTCCCAAGTAGCTGGGACTACAGGTGCCCGCCACAACACCCAGCTCTTTTTTTGTTGTAGTTGTTCTTGTTGCTTAGCAGGTCCAAGCTGGGTTCGAACCCACCAGTCCTGGTGTATGTGGCCAGCACCCTAGCTGCTGAGCTTTAGGTACCAAACCAAGATATGAAATTTTTATAACACTATTGGATCTTCAGGTGTTAGCTTGTTTCATTTGTTTGTTAAAAAATATTTAATAAGCGCCTACTATTTTTCCTACTGAAAAATCAAGTTGCTCCAGGGCTACTGTGCACAGCTGTGCAGGTAAATGGTATACACTGTAGTTGTGTAGTTCACAACTTCCACTACTGTAAGTGGTCCTTGCCTTCATGGAGATTAAATCTAGTAACTTCTAGGAGGTCTTTAGCTTCTATCCTCTTCCTCGGACTGGAAAAAGTGCTTCTATTATGCACTCCATAATATAGTCAGTCATAGCACCTACCCAGTTATTTATAATAGTGCCATCACTTGGGCGGCGCCTGTGGCTCAGCGGGTAGGGCGCCGGTCCCATATGCCGGAGGTGGCGGGTTCAAACCCAGCCCCGGCCAAATTAAAAAAAAAAAAAAAATAGTGTCATCACTTGTCTCCTGTGTTAATTATAAACTCAGAGGGGACTGAGATTAAGTGACCATCTTGTTTGTCACTTTCTAGGGGCTAGGAATGCCTAGCCACTATATTAAAGGTGTCAAAAATCCCTGTCCTCTAGGAGCTGATAATCTATTAAGAGGAGAGATAACACAAGTTCAACACTAGCATATTAAGAGAAAAAGTATGGGAGAGGCCTTTCCTCTCATCTGCTCTAGGTCTTGCTCAAATGCCAGCATTTTAACTTAGAGATAGGAAATCTTTGAAGGTTTGGAGAAGAGAGATACTATTTGTCTAAAAAGAAAAACAACATTTAGAAATAGAAAACTAGGTACAGGCAGCGCCTGTAGCTCAAGGAGTAGGGTGCAGGTCCCATATGCCGGAGGTGGCGGGTTCAAACCCAGCCCTGGCCAAAAACCACAAAAAAAAAAAAAAAAAGAACTTTTTTTTTAAAAAAAAAAGAAAACTAGGTACACTTAGCAAAAAGCAAGTAAGGCAGTTATCAGATCTCTACTTCACCAGGAATAAGGACATAGCAAATAAAGATTTACAAAGAACATAGAGATTTACAAGGCCCTTAATAAGGGCTCAGCTCTTCTTTTCTAATACTCTAATAGTCTAAGATTTTTTTTTTTTTTCCAGAAAGAGCCTCAAGCTGTCCCCCTGGGTAGAATGCTGCAGCATCGCAGCTCACAGCAACCTCCAACTCCTGGGCTTAAGTGATTCTCTTGCCTCAGTCTCCCAAGTAGCTGGGACCACAGGCGCCAGGCTATTTTTTTTTTCTTTTTTTTTTTTTGGTTGCAGCCTTCATTGTTGTTTGGTGGGCCCGGGTTGGATTCGAACCCGCCAGCTCTGGTGTATGTGGCTGGCGCCTTAGCTGCTTGAGCTACAGGCACCGAGCCTATTCTAATATTTTTTTTCTGAATACTTTTTTTTTTTGAAGACAGAATCTCACTCTATTGCCCTGGGTAGAGTGTCATGGTTTCACTGCTCACAGCAACCTCAAACTCTTGGGCTCAAATAATCCTTTTGGCTCAGCTTCCACAGTAGCTGGGACTACAGGCACCGGCCAGAACACCTGGCTATTTTCTTCTGTTTTTAGTAGAGACGGGTCTCACTCTTACTCAGACTGGTCTCCAACTCAAGCAATCCACCTGCCTCTGCCTCCGCCTCCCGGAGTGCTAGGATTACAGGCGTGAGCCACCGGGTTGGCCAATCCGCGTGTTTTAAACTGGGCTGCTTTTGCATGTTTGCAAATAGCAATCCATACATTTTAGTACCAGTGTACCGACCTTTGTGTAGCCGTAGCTGGGCCGCCCGTGGTTATGTTATTCGTTAAGCCTTTCTATCTCGTTTTTTTTTGAGCTAGCTCCTCATAAGGAAATGATACTCTGGATAATCAAGAGAAAGGTCGCTGTACTTAACACATATTTACACTGACATTTTCACATTCATCATACCCTGAGGACAAGCATGAGCGGATCTTTTCCCTCCTACTCTCCTAATTTCAATCCTAGCCTTTGGATAGAAACCGGGGATGTATCCCCGCCCCCAGCACCCTCCCTCCCTGCTCCGGCCCGCCCTGCCGCGCAGCCTTCTGGAAGCGGTAGGCAAGCACATGCCTCCTACCAAAACCACAACTCCCGGCAGGCTGTGTTCTTCCCACCCTCCCCTCGCGGCGCAAGGCCTGCCGGGAGGGGGCAGGTAGCGGGAGAGCCGGGTCCAATGGGTGCCGGCTCCCGAGGAGAGGGAGGAGGAGAGGAGGAAGGAGGCGACTTCTGGGCCCCGGCCCCATTCATTGCAGCGGCGGGGCGGGCGGGGGGGGGTCTCGTGTCTTCTGAGTCATGGAGGCGCTAATTCCTGTCATCAACAAGCTCCAGGACGTCTTCAACACCGTGGGCGCCGATATCATCCAGCTGCCTCAGATCGTCGTAGTGGGAACACAGGTGAGGAACGAGGGCGGGGTTCGCGCAGGCCAGAGTCCGGGACGCGGGCCTGGTCTGGGCTGCGGCAGTGCCCTCTCCTGGGTCAGCCTTTGCGGCCTGTGGGAGGAGGGCCGTGGTGGGGACCCCAGAGGGGTCCCGGCTCCGTTGCGCCGGCCCGCCCCGGGCTGCCTTGCGCTGAGGCGGAGAACCCCGGGTCCGGCCCGGCGGCGAGGGGAGGAGCCGGCGCAGCAGGCCCGGCGGGCCCCGGAGGTTGGGAGGGGGAAGGATGGGCCGGCGGCGGAACTGGAGTCCGCTGGGACCGGGCGCGGCGTGGTCCTCGGGCCGCTGCTTCCAAGGGCACCTGGGGGACACGCAGGGCACCCGGGGCCGACCTGGGCTCGCGGTGGGCTGGCTTGTGCGCGTGGAGGTGTTCTGTTTCCCTCCTAGCCTTGCCCAAGGGCTGCAGGGTTAGTTTTGGAACCCCGCTATCTAGGCTGACAGGCAGGCCACTATGCATTGCCAGAGTGTTTTCCTGCGGTGTAACCGCTCCAGGTTTCGAGAACGCTGCCCAAAGCAGCGTTTAAAAAACAAAAAATCCTACTTGTACCTGAAGTTCTGTAGATGTTAGATACCTGATTTTTCTGTGTAGGCTGTGGTTTTGTCTTTCACAGTTTTGTGATCGTGACCTAAATTGGGCATCAGGTTGTGTGGCCTTTTCATGTTGGATCTCATAGATAACTCATTTTTTTAGGTGCAGAAATGTTGAGAAAATGTTATTTCTAACGTGACATAAGTATAAGTTTCATTTTCTTTGCTGCTGTAACTAGAGTCAGTCGTAGGATTTTTATTAGAGTTCAGAGAAACAGATTTTAGAGATTACTTAGTATATTGATTTTAAGTGCTTTCATTTCTTCTTTTTTTCTTTTTTTTGGAGACAGTTTCATTTTGTCCCCGTGGGTAAAATGCCGTGGTGTCACAGCTAACAGCGAGCTCAAATTCTTGGGCTTGAGCAATCCTCTTGCCTCCACTTTTCAGTTTAGTATCGACAGGGTCTTGCTCTTGCTGGGGCTGTTCTCAAACTCATGAGTTTGACGTCCCAGTGTGTTAGGATTACAGGTGTGAGCCACTGCACCTGGCCTTTATTTCTTAATAGTGTCTTTTCTGTGGAGAAGGTAGTGGTTTCCCTATCATTTTCCATGAGGTGCCTCGCTACATCTTGCTACAAAATAGAAGTGTAGGGTGTAAATATTATAAGAAGAAATGTAATGTTCACAATATTAGTGTATATCCAAATACTGCAAACATCATAGACCATTGAGATCCTGTACATTTTTTTTTCTTGAGACAGAGTCTCACTCTGTAGCCCTGGGTAGAGTGCCATGTTGTCATAGCTCACAGCAACCTGAAACTCCTGGGCTCAAGTGATCCTCTTGCCTCAGCCTCCGGCCTGTGCCACCACCCTTGCTCTTTTTTCTATTTTTAGTAGAGATGGGGTCTCATTCTTGTTCAGGGTGGTCTTGAACTCCTGTACTCTAAGGGATCCACCTGCCTGGGCCTCCCAGAATGCTAGAATTATAGGCATGAGCCACCGTGCTGGCCTGACGTCCTATACTTTTTCTAGCTTTTAAATAGTTAAACCAGGGCTGGGTGTGGTGGCACACTCCTGTAATCCCAGCACTCTGGGAGACTTATGCAGGTGGGTTGCTTGAGCTCCCAGATTGGAGACCAGCCTTAGCCAGTGTGAAACCTCGTCTCTGAAAATAGCCAGGCGTTGTGGCAAGCGCCTGTAGTCCCAGCTACTTGAGAGGCTGAGGCAAGAGAATCACTTGAGCCCAAGAGTTTGAGGTTACTGTGAGCTATGACTCCATAGCACTCTACGGGGAGGCAAGAAAGTGAGACTCTTTCTGAAAAAAAAAAAAAAAAAAAAAAAAAAAAGAAAGAAAGAAAAGTAAATAAGTGAATAGTTAAACCACAAAAAATTATCTTAGAAACAAATTTCTTTGACCTGCTATAGGTGGGATTGGTATTAGTACTCAATCCTGCTTCTGTATTCTATTATTTGTAACAATATTTGTAATAGGTGACTGAGAACCAAAAAGAATAAATTATGAGAATATTTTTCATATTGTTCAGTCTGGGACATGTAATTGGTGCTCCACAAACATGTAGTATTTTGAATGAATAAATGCTGCTCTCACTCTAAGTAACATTTTAAAACATGGGGATTTTTATCATCAAAAGTGATCTGCTGGGCGGCGCCTGTGGCTCAAGGAGTAGGGCGCCGGTCCCATATGCCAGAGGTGGCGGGTTCAAACCCAGCCCCGGCCAAAAAAAAAAAAAAAAAAACCAAAAGGAAAAAAAAAAAAGTGATCTGCT
This sequence comes from Nycticebus coucang, assembly GCF_027406575.1. NCBI lineage: Eukaryota > Metazoa > Chordata > Mammalia > Primates > Lorisidae > Nycticebus > Nycticebus coucang. The sequence goes on along the minus strand of NC_069791.1, from coordinate 28,188,057 downwards.
TTTGTAAATAGAATCAGGAGATGATATAAATTAAACCTTCCTTGTAATTTGGAAGTGTTGCTTAGTTGCAGATGAGAAATTTTCCATATACTTGAAAATAAATTCTCAGTGCTTTTTGAGCATGAAACAGTAAAAGAATCGGGGCTATAGTATGTCAGCATATTTTAAAATTAAGAAGGATTTTTCTTATACAAAATAGTTTATTTCAGTCATTAAACCTGCTGACAAAATAGAGAGGGCTAGGGGATCCCGTCCTTATGAAAACTATTAATAGGTATTAATGAAAACCATCCTAAGGAGTGACAGTTATATGCCACATTTGCATGTTGATCTTTGAAATTTCTCACAGGATTGGTTTTTCCACTTGTTTTAAGAAGATTAATCTAATCTATTTTTTTTTTTTTTTTTTGAGACAGAGACTCACTATGTCGCCCTTGGTACCTTGGTAGAGTGCGTGGGGTTATAGCTCATAGCAACCGCAAACTCTTTTGCTTAAGTGATTCTCTTGCTTCAGCCTCCCAAGTGGCTGGGACAACGGGTGCCTGCCACAATGCCTGGCTATTTTTTTTTGAGACAGAGTCTCCCTATGTCGCCCTTGCTATAGAGTACTATGGCATCAAAGCTCACAGCAACCTCAAACTCCTGGGCTTAAGTGATTCTCTTCCCTCAGCCTCCCAAGCAGCTGGGACCACAGGTGCTGCTACAATGCCTGGCTATTTTTTGTTGCAGTTGTCATTCATTGTTGGTTAGCCGGCCCGGGCTTGGTTCGAACTTGCCAACTTCAGTGTATGTGGCTGGTGCTGTAACCACTGTGCTAGGGGTGCCAAGCTACCTAGCTATTTTTTGGTTGCAGTTATTGTTGTTTAGCAGGCCCGGGCCAGGTTCAAACCTGCCAGCTCCAGTGTATGTGGCCGGCACCCTAGCCGCTGAGCTATAGGCGCTGAGCCCAATCTATGTTCTTATTAGCTGAAATTCAACCTTTTATTTTCAAGACTAGAAACACTTTTCTTCAATGCAAGGAAAAAAAATCTACTTACTTTGAAAATTAGTATATTAGTGAGACTCTTCGAATATTAGTATTTAGTATATTAGCACCATAACTTTGTGATGTCTTCCATTTTTACTCTTTTGGTGTTGTATAACATATATTCCACACATAGCTCACATTTATATTTAATACAGTGATGTGAGTTTCAGATATGCGAATGTTCATTACTTAGTTCTGACTAGTAAACTCAGTGACATTGATGTCTCTATCTCACACATCTATACCTTAAGTGGTAGCCCATTCCATCTTGTTGAACTTTTTTTTTTTTTTTTTTTTTTTGTAGAGACAGAGTCTCACTTTATGGCCCTCCGTAGAGTGCCGTGGCCTCATACAGCTCACAGCAACCTCCAACTCCTGGGCTTAAGGCGATTCTCTTGCCTCAGCCTCCTGAGTAGCTGGGACTACAGGCGCCCGCCACAACGCCCGGCTATTTTTTGGTTGCAGTTTGGCCGGGGCCGGTTTGAACCCGCCACCCTCAGTATATGGGGCCAGCGCCTTACCGACTGAGCCATAGGCGCCGCCCATCTTGTTGAACTTTTTAGAACAGGTATTGAACTTAAATGTGTATAGGAATTACTTTGGATCGATTGCCTGAGTTCATGAGTTCAAGATCAGCCTGAGTAAGAGCGAGACTCCATCTCTAAAAATTAGCAGGGCGTTGTGGCAGTCACCTGTAGTCTTAGCTGCTTGAGAGGCTGGGGCAAAAGGATGGCTTGAATCTAAGAGATCGAAGTTGCTGTGAGCTATGATGCCACAGCGCTCTACCCAGGGTGACCAAGTGAGACTGTCTCAAAAAAAAAGAATCACTTTGGAAATAACTTTCCTGGATCCTATCCCCAGATTTGGATTTTGTAAGTCTAGGGTGGTAATTCTGATGGTTCATAAATTCCTAATTTAAAAAGTATGCTAGTTAATTGTTAAATTTTAAAATGTATGATCCTGGAAAAAGCAGGAATAATTCAGGAAAGTCGATCTAGGGTATACCACTATTCAACACCATGTGATTTGGTGGCATTCTTGTTCCAACAGGGGCGTCCAACCTGTGGCCTGTGGGCCGAATGTTGATTTTGTGTGGATTTTTTTTTTTGCTTATCTGTGGCATAAGATATCATGAAAAGTATCCACAGACCTCTTTTCTTTATCAGCTTTCCTTAGTTTTTGTGTATTTAATATGTGGCTCAGGGCAACTCTTATTTTTCCAGTGTGTGGCAGAGAAAAAAAGGTTGGACTCCCAAAATGTCACTTCCCAGGCACCCTTTGCCATCCTTAAATTTTATTTTATTTTATTGTTTAGAGTGCTGGTAGAGTGCTGTGGTGTTACAGCTCACAGCAACGTCCAACTCTTGGGGTTAAGTGATTCTCTTGCCTCGTCTCCCGAGTAGCTGGGACCACAGGTGCCTGCCATAACACCTGGCTATTTTTTGTTGCAGTTTGGCCCGGGCTGGGTTTGAATCTGCCACCCTCGGGATATGGGGCTGGCGCCCTACTCACTGAGCCACAGGTGCCGCCCCATCCTTCAATGTTTTAAATTTTGATTTCTTAAATTGCCCAAATAATGCTTACTTGGAGGCTAGAGACTTGGAGGAGTTGAGGAGAGGGAATCATGTTTATAGCTGTCAGTTATTCACATTTTTTATGATTTAGCTAAATAAATTGCTTTCCTCTTTCTCTAGCTGAGATCGTCTATGTGGAAAGAACAGAGAATGGGGAGAGAGAAGGTTGATACTTTTTAGACCATGGTGTACTTTGCAGGTGGAGAAGGAGATAAGACTTAAAACAACTTTTGTGACTCAACTTGGGAAATTTAATCACTATTTCTTAAGTTGAGAATTGGAAAGGGGAGCCCTCCAGGTACGTAGTAATCCAAACCACCACCCAGTACGGGCATCCTAATGCAGATGACATTAACTTGAGACTGGCTTTGTGTTGCTAGTGATGTACTTTTCCTGTTTATTTATTTATTTATTTTTTTGTGACAGAATCTCACTCTGTTGCCCTGGGTAGAGTGCCAGTGCTGTGGCATCATAGCTCACAGAAATCTCAAACTCTTGGGCTCAAGAGATCCTCCTGCTTCCCAAGTAGCTGGGACTACAGGCATCTGACACAATCCACTGATAAATTTTCTATTTTTCATAGAGACAGGGTCTCACTCTTGCTTAGGGTGGTCTTGAACTCCTGAGCTCAAGCCATCCTCCCACTTTGGCCTTTCATAGTGCTGGGATTACAGGCGTTAGCCACCACACTCTGCCTAGTTTAGCTATTTTAAATACCCTAAGATTAACATTCCTAAGAATATTTTATTTAGGGAGCACTTATTCTATATTATATTATAGAATGAAGAGTTTCCCAATTAGAAAAATTTAAAAAGAGAAAAATATTTTATTTAAATTAAGTGAAGCGAATATTAAGGAAATGGTTCGTAAATTTAAAATTATTGTTTATTATTTTTTTTTTTGTTGCAGTTTGGCTGGGGCCGGGTTCAAACCTGCCACCCTTGGTATATGGGGCCGGCATCCTACTCACTAAGCCACAGGTGTCGCCCCTTCAAATTATTTTAAAATAAAAGTTAAGGCCGTGCCCATAGCTCAGTCGGCAGGGGCGCCGGCTACATACACCTAGGGTGGCCGGTTTGAACCCAGCCTGGGTCTGCTAAGCAACAATGACAACTGCAACTAAAAAATGGCGTTGTGGCGGGCGCCTATAGTCCCAGCTACTTGGGAGGCTGGTGCAAGAGAATCGCTTAAGCCCAAGAGTTGGAGGTTGCTATCAGACATGATGCCATGGCACTCTACTCAGGGTGACAGCTTGAGACTCTGTCTCAAAAAAAAAAAAAAAAATAAGAGTTAAGAAATTAAAAACGGGCTTGGTGCCCATAGCTCAGTGGTAAGGGCGCTGGCCACATACACTGGGCCTGGGGGGTTTGAACCCTGCCCGACCTGCTAAACAACAATGACAACTACAACAAAAAAATAGCTGGGCGTTGTGGTGGGCTCCTGTAGTCTCAGCTACTTGGGAGGCTGATACAAGGGAATTGCTTAAGCCCAAGAGTTTGAGATTGCTATGAGCTGTAATGCCACGGGACTGTATCGAGGGTGACAAGACTCTATCTAAAAAGAAAAAGAAATTAAAAACAGTACATTTGTATCTGTTATGTTAATATCAAAATAAAGAATTGAGAGGTCTGTCTTCTGTAATGAAGAGTGGAAACTTACAAGTTAAGAAGTGAATCTGACTTGCTTATGTGGCATGAGTGAACATTTATAATTCCTAACCCCCAACTGATGATCTAGATATCAAGGAAAAAAGTCTGAAAATATAACAGCCCTTTCAGTGAAAGGCTACCTCTCAAAATATAAATTCAAAACACTAAAAAAAAATCTCAGTACAGGGCAGTTTAAAAGAAACTAAAAGGTGACACTGAGAGCAGGCACACAGATCTTTAGTTTCTAAATACAGTACAGGATATAGAATCAACCTTGGAAGTAGGTGGAGATGAAAGAAGCTGAAGAGCTTGGAGTACCAATACAGCCCTGTTTTCAGAGTAAGCCAGCAATGATTTTTGCCACTTTGGAACCCCCAAGCTACTCACCTTCCTGGAAAGTATGTGGACCCTGGGTATTTAAAATTATTGGGGAAGAACAAGCAATAAGCTAACCAATTGTTGAAGAAGCCAACACTGTAATACTGAGTCCAGGTGAGAGGTAAAATAAAGCAGATATGTTTTATTTGGTCTTCATTGTGTTGACACACACAGTATTAAAAAGAAATGATTTAGGGTGGTGCCCGTGGCTCAGTGGGTAGGGCACCAGCCCCATATACTGAGGGTGGCAGATTCAAACCCGGCCTGGACCAAACTGCAACAAAAAAAATACCTGGGCATTGTGGTGGGCGCCTGTAGTCCCAGCTACTCAGGAGGTTGAGGCAGGAGAATCACCTAAGCCCAGGAGTTGGAAGTTGCTGTGAGCTGAGTGACCCCACTGCACTCTACCAAGGGTGATAAAGCGAGACTCTGTCTCTATAAAAAAAAAGAAAGAAAGAAATGATTTAGGGAGGCGCCTGTGGCTCAGTCAGTAAGGTGCCGGCCCCATATACCAAGGGTGGCGGGTTCAAACCCGGCCCCGGCTGAACTGCAACCAAAAAAAAAAAAAAAATAGCCGGGCGTTGTGGTGGGCGCCTGTAGTCCCAGCTACTCGGGAGGCTGAGGCAAGAGAATCGCTTCAGTCCAGGAGTTGGAGGTTGCTGTGAGCTGTGTGAGGCCACGGCACTCTACCGAGGGCCATAAAGTGAGACTCTGTCTCTACAAAAAAAAAAAAAAAAGAAATGATTTAGTTGCCACTGTTTGCAAATAGTGAAAGGCCTTAGATTTCTGGTTTTTCCTTAAAGGAAAAATATTAGAAAATTTGACAACACCGGTCTGTGTTCCCAATGGATGTGAATAATGCCTGCTTTCAGAGGGTCAGCCAATATCTACTTAGCCACAGCTCCCACTGCACCCAGTCATCTTCCCTGAACGCCATTTATTATCACTTACGTGTTGCTCTTCTTTTTTTTATTGTGAAGAGAGAGCTTTTGGAGGACCGTTGTTAGAAATATTCTTTTATTTTTAATGTGCAAAGGAAATGTCAGAGGATTGCAATCCGATGACATTTTTAAGGAAACCACTTCCTTTTTTTTTTTTTTTTTTGTAGTTTTTTGCTGGGGGCCAGGTTTAAACCCGTCACTTCTGATATATGGGGCCGGCACTCTACTCCCTGAGCCACAGGCGCCACCCATGTGTGTTTTATTTTATTAAAAAAAATTGGTTATTCCATTCTGCAGATTTACATTTAGGCAAAATTAATTAAATCTGAGCAGAGAGATCAAGTTAAAAACAGATGACAACCAGAAAATCTTGCTGAGATCACAGGAATGAAGACAATGTGTTAAAGTTTTGGTTTGAATGTATTGATTTTTGATGGAGTATTAGCTCACTTATTTATAATCTCCAAGTGTTAGCATCTGTGCCTATTAGGCAGAGATTTATTTTAACAACACCTTAACCAACTAGGTGGGATTTAGGAGCTGTATTTTCCAATAAATGACTCAGTCCAATTCTGAAACGATGAATGCAGTTCCTGCATGTATCATCATATGCACATGAGAGCTGCACTGGAGTCAGGCATGGAGTCTGCAGGTAGTGTCTCACGTGCTGTTTGAGCTACATAGTCATCATAACAATGTAGCGTCTATAATTCCTCTAAGTTACAGGTTTCTTGGTTTGTAGAAGCATTCAGTGAATCATCGTGCTGCCAGAGTTCACACAGAACCAGTCAGCGTCCTTCCCATCCATCTTTTTTTTTTTTTTTTTTTTTTTGAGATAGAGTCTTATTATGTTGCCCTACATAGAGTGCAATGGCATCATAGCTCACAGCAACCTCAAACTTGGGCTCAAGCAATCCTCTTGCCCCAGCTTCCTGAGTAGCTAGGATTACAGGCGTCTTCCACAACATCTGGCTAGTTCTATGTTTAGTAGAGATGGAGGTCTCGCTCTTGCTCAGGGTGGACTCTAATTCCTGAGCTCAGGCACGAGCCATTGCACCCGGCTCCTATGCATCTTAACATATGTGTTTCATGATATAGTAGGCCATGGCATATTAAGTGTCAGGTGGAAGTTTTACCAGTCACAACATACCTGTAATCTGTGTATTTCATTTCTGGAGTAACCTTGGTCACACAAATGTCTTTTGCATTTCATTGCCTCAGAAGTGAAACCGGCATATTGATGTCAAAATTGGGACCAGTATGATCAGCTGTGCTTGACTCCAGGTGCCCTTCTTTGGCTGCTGGCTGCTCCCCTATCTGGCCTGGCTGTGTCTAGTTGGGCATTAGGCTACTGACCAGGATAGGGTCCCTGTGCCCCAGCAGTGCCTCAGGCAGCTGAGCCACAGAGCCCCTATACCTGTTTTTGTTTTTTGTTTTTTGAGACACAGAGCTCACTAAGTCACCCTTGGTAGAGTGCTATGGCGTCACGGCTCACGGCAGCCTCAAACTCTTGGGCTTAAGTGATTCTCTTGCCTCAGCCTCTCAAGTAGCTGGGACTACAGGCACCTGCCAATGCCTGGGTATTTTTTTGTTGTTTTAGCTGGCCCATGCCGGGTTTGAACCCACCAGCCTGGGTGTATGTGGCTGGCGCCCTGCCCACTGATCTATGGGTGTCGCCTTATACCTGATCTTTTTTTTTTTTTTTTGTAGAGACAGAGTCTCACTGTACCGCCCTCGGGTAGAGTGCTGTGGCGTCACACGGCTCATAGCAACCTCCAGCTCTTGGGCTTACGCGATTCTCTTGCCTCAGCCTCCCAAAGAGCTGGGACTACAGGTGCCCTCCACAACGCCCGGCTATTTTTTTGTTGCAGTTTGGCCGGGGCCGGGTTTGAACCCGCCACCCTTGGGGCTGGCGCCCTACTCACTGAGCCACAGGTGCCACCCTACACCTGATCTTTTTAAATTAGCAGAACAGAAATGACTGAACAAAAGAACAGAATAAAGTTTTTTAAATTATATTATCCTTCATTTCCTGTCCAAGATAGTATGAAATAAAATTGACATATTACCTGAATTGCTTATACTGCAGACTTAGTACGATAGTACTTTGAGCTTTCAAGCAGAGCTGGACATTAAGCTAATATAGGCTACTTGTGTGGAAGGGGAATGCGGACGTAGTACATTTCTATAATACATTTTCTTTCTTTTTCTTTTTCTTTTTCTTTTGAGACAGAGTCTCACTCTGTTGCCCTGAGTAAAGTGCTGTGTCATCATCATAGCTCACAGTAACCTTTTGGGCTCAAGGGATCCTCTTGTCTCAACCTTCCTACTAGCTCACCATGATGCCTGGTTAGTTTTTCTATTTTTAGTAGAGATGGGGTCTCAATCTTGTTCAGGCTGGTCTTGAACTTCTGAGGGCAAGTGATCCACCTGCCTTTGCCTCCCAGAGTACTGGGATTGCAGGTGTGAGCCACCATGCCTGAAATTTATTCCTAGACATCATATATTCCTACTTTGTTCACTTATGCTGGTATGTCATGGTCCATTATAGAAATATATCATAATTTATCTTGTTGAGTAACATTTGTGTGTTCCCCATTGTTCCTTATAGCCGTTTTAGTAATCGGTGGAATTGGTAATATTCCTATAAATGCCTCATTGTACGTGTTTGAGAATTTCTGCAAAGTATCTAGGAGTGGATTGCTAGCTACAAGATATATTTATTTTAATTTTTACTGGATATTGCTACTTGCTCCTCAGGATGGTTCTAATCATTTACATTCCCTCCAGCAGAGAGAAATCTGTTTATTTATATCCGTTTTGGTATTGCCACATTTTATTTAATTTTAATTTTAATTTAATTTTTATTTTTTTGAGACAGAGCCTCAAGCTGTCGCCCTGGGTAGAGTGCTGTGGCATCACAGCTCACAGCAACCTCCAACTCCTGGGCTCAAGCAATTCTCCTGCCTCTGTCTCCCAAGTAGCTGGGACGATAGGTGCCTGTCCACAACGCCTGGCTATTTTTTGGTTGCAGCCGTCATCGTGTGGTGGGCCTGGGCTGGATTCAAACCTGCCAGCTCAGGTGTATGTGGCTGGTGCCTTAGCTGCTTGAGCCACAGGCGCAGAGCCATGGTTTTGGTATTGTCACATTTTAAATTTATGATATCTCATTTCTATTACATCCCCAATTGCTAGTGAATTTGAGCATCTTATGTTTTCTGGCCCTTTGTAGTTCTTTTTTTTTTTTTTTTTTGTAGAGACAGAGTTTCACTTTATGGCCCTCGGTAGAGTGCCATGGCATCATACAGCTCACAGCAACCTCCAACTCCTGGGCTTAGGCGATTCTCCTGCCTCAGCCTCCTGATGTAGTTCTATTTTTGAGAATCACATATTTTCCTTATTTGTTTGTATGAGTTACTTATACATATTGGTTACTGATAGTTTGTCAGTTATATGGATAACAAATGTTTTCTTTCTATTTTTTCTATGAGGAAAAGAGATTTTATTCATTTATTTATTTATTTAGAGACAAAGTTCTCATTTTGTCACCCTTGGTAGGGTGCTGTGGCATCACAGCTTACAGGAACCTCCAGCTCTTGGGCTGAGGTGATTCTCTTGTTTCAGCCTCCCGAGTAGCTGGGACCACAGGCACCCACCACAGCGCCCGGCTATTTTTTTTTGTAGAGACAGAGTCTCACTTTATGGCCCTCTGTAGAGTGTTGTGGCCTCACACAGCTCACAGCAACCTCCAACTCCTGGGCTTAAGCGATTCTCTTGCCTCAGCCTCCCGAGCAGCTGGGACTACAGGCGCCCGCCACAACGCCCGGCTATTTTTTTTTTTTTTTGGTTGCAGTTTGGCCGGGGCTGGGTTTGAACCTGCCACCCTCGGTATATGGGGCCGGCGCCTTACCGACTGAGCCACAGGCGCCGCCCAGCGCCCGGCTATTTTTTGTTGAAGTTTGGCTGGGGCTGGGTTTGAACCCACCACCCTTGGTATATGGGGCTGGCGCCCTACTCACCGAGCCACAGGCACTGCCCAAGACATTTTAATTTTATTATTGTTGAATTATCATCTTTTCATCTATGGTTTGTAAATTTTGTCCATCTAAGAAATCACTCTCTATATTTTGTTATTTAATAGCTTTATTGAGGTATAATTTATATGTCATAATGTTCACCTATTTGAAATGTGTAATTTTGTATTTTTTAGCTCATATGTGTAGTTGCACAGCTATTACCATAAACTAATTTTTAAAAATATATCTTCTTTGAGAAAGAAAATTTGTATCCATTTGTAGTCACTTCCTATTCCCCTCTGCTCCAGCCATCTGTACAGCCACTTAATCTCCTTAGTGTCTATAGAGATACCTATTCTGGACATTTCATATTAACAGGATCAAATCATAGTTGGTCTTTTGTGACTGACTTCTCTCGTTTAGCAGAATGTTTATAGGTTCGATCATCTTATAGCATGTGTCAGCACCTTAGTCCTTTTTATGACTGAGTAATGGAAAATACTTTATGTAAGATTAAACATTGGTCTCAGTATTTCTAGGGAGGTTAACTGTGCATATTAGGGATTCTGGGAAGATAACAGTAGTGGTAGAATAGTTTCCTAAAGATCTACATAACTTTCCCCTAAAAGCAGAACAAATAGGGTAGGAAAAACAAAACACATGGACAGTATGTACCAGAAAATTAGTTGATTGTATGTCAGCAGCTTGGGGGACAGGCCATGAACAGCCCCAAGACTTGTGCACTGTTCTTATCTATACTGGGGGAAGCAGTGGCACATCTGATAAATCTGAGAATTGAAAAATATCCAAAGGCAATCAATCACTAGAAAGTTTGGAGGGAGGGCTAGTTTAAGATTACCAGCTGAAATTTGGAACGGTTTTACACACTGATTAGTGAGTGAAATAGGTCTGTTGTAAACTTTGAAGGAATTGGAGCCACTTTATGATACTTTTAAAGCTAACCAGTCAAAGCTGGTAGGATCAATTCTTCCAGGACCAGTTCTCCCAATGAGAAAGAATTGAGAGGGTGGCGCCTGTGGCTCAAGGAGTAGGGCGCCGGTCCCATATGCCAGAGGTGGCAGGTTCAAACCTAGCCCCGGCCAAAAACCGCAAAAAAAAAAAAAAAAAAAAAGAGAAAGAATTGAGAATACAGTGGAGTGTTCCCTGAAGAATATAGACAAAAAACCCCAGAAGGTCCAGTTAAAAAAGTAGGGGAAATGAACAAACCAAGACCTCGGGAACCCAAGAAATTACATTTTTGAACACTGTATGAAAACAACAAAAGTGAGTTTTATTTATTTATTTTTTTTGTAGAGACAGAGTTTCACTTTATTGCCCTCGGTAGAGTGCTGTGGCCTCACACAGCTCACAGCAACCTCCAACTCCTGGGCTTAGGCAATTCTCCTGCCTCAGCCTCCCGAGTAGCTGGGACTACAGGCGCCCGCCACAACGCCCGGCTATTTTTTTTTTTTTTTTTTTGGTTGCAGTTTGGCCGGGGCTGGGTTTGAACCCGCCACCCTCGGCATATGGGGCCGGCGCCCTGCTCACTGAGCCACAGGTGCCGCCCCAAAAGTGAGTTTTAGAGTGTGGAGTTGTAACAGCTAGTCTGATGCAAGCCTCCTTCAAAAATCAACAGTATGAAATGAGTCTTGTCAAATCTCATACAAAGTTTTTAAAGAAAAACAAGACCCTTATAGAAAATGAAAGCACACCAGAAAGACATGCCCACAAAACTGATGAAAACCATGAGGTATTAAGACAGAAGGCAAAGACAAAAGACATGATGATGACAAGACTTTTCACAAAGTCATTTTTATATAAGAAAAATTTATAGGTTGGGCATGATAGCTCACGCCTGTAGTCCTAGCATTCTGAGAGGCTGAGGCAGGTGGATTGCTTGAGCTAGAGACCGCATCTCTACTAAAAACAGAAAAACGAACTGGGTGTAGTGGTGCATGCCTGTAAGTCCCAGCTACTGGGGAGGCTGAGGCAGTAAGGAGGGTCACTTGAATTCAGGAGTTCAAGAGCAGTGTGAAGAATAGAGCTAGACCCTGTCAGTACAAAAATAATAACAATTGGCTTGGTGCCTGTAGCTCAAGCGGCTAAGGCGCCAGCCACATACACCAGAGCTGGTGGGTTCGAATCCCGCATGGGCCTGCCAAACAAAAATGACAACTACAACCAAAAAATAGCTGGGCATTGTGGTGGGCGCCTGCAGTCCCAACTACTTGGGAGGCTGAGGCAAGAGAATCGCTTAAACTGAGGAGTTGGAGGTTGTTGTGACTGTGATGCCATAGGCACTCTACGCAGGATGATAGTTTGAGGCTCTGTCTCAAAAAATAGAAAAAAACCCCAATTATCCAGGCATGGTGGTATGTGTCTGTAGTACTAGCTCCTTGGGAAGCTGAGGTAGGAGGACTGCATGAGCCCAGGAGCTCAAGGCTGCAGTGAGCAGTGATTGGATACTGCAGTCCATCCTGGGCAGCAGCACAAGTCCATGTCTATAAAAAACAAACATAAATGTGAAAGAGATGTAAAGAGAATTTGATAGAAATTTACATATTGCAGGTGCTGCCCGTGGCTCAAAGGAGTAGGGCGCAGGCCCCATATGCCGAAGGTGGCAGGTTCAAACCCAGCCCCAGCCAAAAACTGCAAAAAAAAAAAAAAAAAAAAAAAAAGAAATTTGCATATTGGAAATGGGCAAAGAAGATAACAACATGTATAATATGAGTCCCCAAAGAAGAAAACCATAGCAAGGGAACAGAACAGATACTAAAAATTGTAATTTAGGAGAATTTTAATGAATTAAAAACAGATTTGGGATTATTTTGGAAGAGCATAGCACACACCTGATAATGTTGACACATACCAATATTGAGACTTAGTCTAGAAAAATAAAAATTTCTGCAGACGTGCAAAAAATGAGAACATTGCCATTCTTTTCAACAGCAGTACTTTGAGAGATAAGACTGTGTCGCTTTTAAGATATTCAACAAAGTGTGAGCCAAAGATTGTTATATTTATAACCAAACTGGTTTTCAAGTGTAAAAGTTATAAACTGTTACCAATATGCTGGAACTTTCTTTTTAAGGCAAGTATGAAACAAAGTTTATTGAGAAAGAGAAATACATGTTTACAGAGCAAGAGTAAGATACATTTGCCACAGACAGCAAATGGGCCCTCATTGTGACAAAGAAAAGGCAAAGAGGCCAATATGCTAGAACTGGAAGGATGTTGTTTCCTTTAGCCCTTCCTGACTCATCTACTGGAGAAAGGCTCCAGAGAGTCAAAATGACTAGAGACCATTCCTTTAAAGACTGTTGGTCTGTATTGCACATTAACTGTGACCAAATGAGGAGAAATCACGGTCTGTAAAGAGGTAGGAAGGAAAAGGGAGAGATTGTATGCAAAATACATATATAATTTCTACTCTCTTTAGAGTGCAGTAGCATCACAGCTCATAGCAAACCTCCAGCTCTTATGCTTAGGCAATTCTCTTGCAAAATATTTTAAGAATGATTTTCGGGCTCAGCACCCGTAGCTCAGTGGTTAGGGTGCCAGCCACGTATTCCAGGGCTGGAAGGTTTGAACTGGCCCAGACCTGCTAAACAACAATGACAACAACAACAACAAAATAGCCAGGTGCTATGGCGGGTGCCTGTAATCCCAGCTACTTGGGAGGCTGAGGTAAGAGAATCGCTTCAGTCCGAGAGTTTGAGGTTGCTGTGAGCTGCGACATCACGGCACTCTACCGAGGGTGACAAAGTGAGACTGTGTCTCAAACTACCTCCCAAACAAAAAAATCTATTTTCAGTAATTATGTTGGTGGTAGTAGTATTGGTATTAAAGAATCTGTGTAATGTGAAATAAAAGCAAATAAGTAATTGTATTACTCTAATTCTGTCACAAACTCTGTCATTAAAAACTATAATTCTTGGTATGGAGATAAAAAGAGATGACAGATGAGATGTGTGTTTGTGTATGGAGTAGGAGGGAGAAAGCAGTGTGGGTAGCTTAGTTAGAGAAATAAACATTCAGCTGCAGGGGGGTTTAAAAAAGAACCATCCTATTGCCAGGAAAAAGAACAAACAGAAGACAAGAAATTAACATATAAAAATACAACAAAGCAAAACCGAGGAAAAACACATTTGACTAATAAAGCAAATTAATAGGTAATTGGAAAGTCTAGTCAGAACAAAGAACAAAAAGACAAAATATTGAGGTTAAGAAAAATAAATTCTAAGAATATGTGAGTAGTTACTCCTATAAAATTGAAAATTAAAGAAAATTGGATATTATTTTATGGATGGGTTTTGCCAAACATTAAGAATAGGAATTTTTTTTCTTTCTTTTTTCTTTTTTTTTGAGACAGAGTCTTACTTTGTTGCCCTCGGTAGAGTGCTGTTGCGTCGCAGCTCACAGCAACCTCAAACTCTTGGGCTTAAGCAATTCTCTTGCCTCAGTCTTCCGAGTAGCTGGGACTATAGGCACCCGCCACAATGCCAAGCTATTTTTTTGTTGCAGTTTGACCAGGATCTGGTTCGAACCCGCCAACCTCAGTATATGGGGCTGGTGCCCTACCCACTGAGCCACAGGTACCACCCAGGAATTTTATTTTTTATTTATTTATTTTTTTTGAGACAGGGTCTCACTCTGTTGCCTGGGCTTGAGTGCAGTTGTGTCATTGTAGCTCACTGCCACCTCAAACTGCCGGGCTCAAGTGATCCTCCTTTAACCTCCCAAGTAGCTGAGACTATAGGTGTGAGCTAATTTTTCTATTTTTTGTAGAGACAGAATCTCGATATTACTCAGACTGATCTTGAATTCTGGCCTCAAGAGATCCTGGACCCTGCTCAGCTTCCCAAAGTCCTGGGATTACAGGTGTGAGCCACCATGCCTGGGCTAGAACAGGAAATTTCTGTGTTTAAATTATTTCAGAGTACAGAAATGAAAGACTAGAATGCACCCTATTTTATTTAATGGCAGGGGTATACCTGGATACCAAAACCTAGTGATACCAAAAAGTGCAGTTTCACGCATGTGTCACGTCATCTTCAGTTGAACCCTCCAGAACCACTCAGCATTCCTGTTCTCTATCATCGGGGACTTCTCAAAGGACATGGTTTCCCTATATCTTCTGGCTTCTAATTGGATTTGGAAATGAGGAGCCCTGGCAGGGGATTGGAAGGAGATAAAAGTCTTGGTACATATTCCCCTACCTCACACTTTTGTGTGTGGGAGCCTTAGGTGGGTGTGTCACTTAAAGTCTCGGCTCTTCCTTTGGGGCTTATGGGTGGTGAGAGTTTCTGTCTGGTTAACTAGCCTGGGTAACTGCACTAACCCTTGTGATTCCCAAGCCTTACCACAGCTTTGTTAAATAGTCTCTTTATAAATAAACTCTCCTTAAATTAACCTAATTTGTGTGTGCCATCTGCTTCCTGTACACCCAGTTTGATACAACAGATGAAATTAGGATTTTTGCATTTGTAGAAAGTACTAAATTAAAAGATGGACTAGTTTTTTTTTTTTTTTTGTAGAGACAGAGTCTCACTGTAGCGCCCTCGGTAGAGTGCCGTGGTCTCACACGGCTCACAGCAACCTCTAACTCCTGGGCTTACGCGATTCTCTTGCCTCAGCCTCCGGAGCAGCTGGGACTACAGGCGCCCGCCACAATGCCCGGCTATTTTTTGGTTGCAGTTTGGCCGGGGCTGGGTTTGAACCCGCCACCCTCGGCATATGGGGCCGGCGCCCTACTCACTGAGCCACAGGCGCCGCCCAAAAGATGTACTAGTTTTGACTAATGAAAACACAGTACAGAAAAAAATATACCGTATAAAAAGACAGCATATTGCAGGCTGCTCCTGTGGCTCAGTGAGTAGGGCGCCGGCCCCATATGCCGAGGGTGGCGGGTTCGGACCCAGCCCCGGCCAAACTGCAACAGAAAAATAGCTGGGCATTGTGGCACACGCCTGTAGTCCCAGCTGCTCGGGAGGCTGAGGCAAGAGAAACGTGTAAGCCCAAGAGTTAGAGGTTGCTGTGAGCCGTGTGACGCCACGGCACTCTACCCGAGGGCGGTACAGTGAGACTCTGTCTCTACAAAAAAAAAAAAAAAAAGAGCATATTGCAAAGTTTAAGAAAAATAGCGAATTTAATCCTTTGTAAGAACCTGGATGGATTTGGAGAACATTCTCTTAAGCAGAGTATCAGAAGATTAGAAAAACAAGCATCACATGTACTCTGTGCCAGTTTGAAACTAGGATATTAATAATCACAGATCCACATGAGAGAAAATCTCAATTAAATTCAAGAAAGAGGGTAAGGGGGTTCCATAGCTTCCCATTAACATGCAAGGTATGGGTATATCACACACTTGTTGGATGTAGGACACAGCTACTACTCCTGTATAAATTTTAAATTAAGAAAAAACTAAAAAATAGGCTCGGCACCTGTAGCTCAGTGGCTAAGGCGCTGGCCATACACACCGGGGTTGGTGGGTTTGAACTTGGCCTGGGCCTGCTAAACAACAGTGACAACTATAACAAAACAAAAGCTGGGTGTTGTGGCGGGCATCCCAGCTACTTGGGAGGCTGAGGCACGAAAATCGCTTAAGCCTAAAAGTTGGAGGTTGCTGTGAGCTGTGATGCCACGGTATTCCACAGAGGGCAACATAGTGAGACTCTGTCTCAAAAATAAATAAATAAATAAATAAATAAATAAATAAAAGAAAAACAAAATGTAGAAATATTTAAAATCTAATAGAGACTGTATATTAAAAGGTATAATAGAGGTTTATAAATTATTTGCTATGTATTAGATAGTAGTATTTTATCTATGTTAAATTTCTTGCATATGATCATTGTATTGTGGTTTTATATATATAGAGGAATGCCCTTGTTCTTATAAGATGCATGCCACAATATTAGAGCGTCATGATACCCATAACTAACTTTCGGATGTGACAGGAAAAGAAAAAGGTGTGTGTATATAGGAGATATTAAACTAATGTGGGGCGGCGCCTATGGCTCAGTTGGTAAGGCGCCGGCCCCATATACCGAGGGTGGCGGGTTCAAACCCGGTCCCGGCCAAACTGCAACCAAAAAATAGCCGGGCGTTGTGGCAGGCGCCTGTAGTCCCAGCTACTCGGGAGGCTGAGGCAAAAGAATCACTTAAGCCCAGGAGATGGAGGTTGCTGTGAGCTGTGTGAGGCCATGGCACTCTACAGAGGGCCATAAAGTGAGACTCTGTCTCTACAAAAAAACAAACAAACAAAAAAAACTAATGTGTTAAATGTTAATAAGTGGTAACTTGATGTTAAGATATATGTGAATTCATGGTTAATATTCCTGCAACTTTTTTGTAGCATTGAAAACTTTAAAATAAAAATTTTGGGGAAAATACTCAAAACAAAAAATGAAATACTTATATTGTACATAAAGAGCTTTATTATAAAGTAAGAAATACATAAAATAAAATAGATAAAACAGTAGCATTTGAAAAATCACTAAGGAAAACTACAGACAGTCCTTAAACAAAAAGATGCTTGACATCAGTAATAAAGCAATACGCATGCACTAGTCCCAGCGACTCGGGAGGCAGAGGCAGGAGACTCGCCTGAGCCCAGGAGTTGGAGGTTGCTGTGAGCTGTGATGCTAAAGCACTTTACAGAGGGTGTCATAGTGAGACTCAAAAAAAAAAAAAGAAATAATTAAGCAATGCAGATTTAAATGAGCTGTCAGTGTTCATCTATCTAAGTAGCAAAGATTCAGAAAGTGATAATGCCCAATACTTATGGGGATGCTGCATACTAAACAACCTTTGACAAACTGTTGGAAATACAGTGTGGTGCCATCTTGTGTGCAGTCTGACAGTATCTACAAATGCTTACATCTATGTGCTCTTTAATCAACAGCAATTTTATTTATTTATTTATTTATTTATTTGCAGATTTGGCCAGGGCCAGGTTTGAACTCGCCACCCTTGGTATATGGGTCCAGCGCCCTAACTCACTGAACCACAGGCGCCGTCCCTAGCAATTTTATTTAAATCAATTAAATCTAATGAGGTAATAGGATAAGGGATTAAGGCTGTGTATGTATACAAGCATATTCATTGCAACATTATTGGCAATAGTAAGAACCAAAAAACGTGTGTCCATCAGTTGGGGGTTTGGTTTATATATAGTAGATTACTGTTTATTATTTATTTATTTATTAAGGAGACAGGGTCTTGCTCTGTTGAGTAGGTTGGAGTGCAGTGGCAGATGGGATTGTAGCTCACTGTATCCTTGAACTTCTGGGCTCCAGTGATCTGCTCACCTCAGCTTCCCCAGTAGCTGGGACTGCAGGTACATGCCACCATCCTTGGCTAATTTTTAAATTTTTTGTAGAGATAGGATCTTGTTTTGTTACCCTGACTAGTCTTGAACTCCTGGCTTTGAATGATCCTCCAGCTTCTACTACCCACAGTGTTGAAGCCCCCACCGGGCCCTATTTAACTGTTAAACACAGAAGTTAATAGTTTGATATGGAACTATATTCCTGATCATTATATTAAAGGTAAAAGCAGGTTAGAGAAAAACATACAGTACTGTCCCATTTAAAGGAAAATCTCTGCATGTAATAGGTGTGAGTTTCTATATACCAGTATTATGTAGGCTTTGAAACCTGGTTGGGAGAGCTTTACAAAAGGTAGGAAAAATACAGGAGAGAGGGGCTTTATTTTTGTATTTTTTCAAAAGAAAGATCATGTGTGGAAAATATAACTAAATTTCATTTTTAAAATTTGCACTAATTTTTCCTTTAAATATGAACTTTTTTGTATATTGCTTTGTTAGTATAGCTTATTGGACTAATAAAAAATATCTGTTAAGAAACTCATTTTGCTCCTGTATATTCTGTTTTCAGAGCAGTGGGAAGAGCTCAGTGCTAGAAAGCCTAGTGGGGAGGGACCTGCTTCCCAGAGGTACTGGTATTGTGACCCGGAGACCTCTCATTCTGCAACTGGTCCATGTTTCACCAGAGGATAAACGAAAAACAACAGGAGAAGAAAATGGTAAATTTCAGAATTGGGATAAGAGTTATTTTAAAACTCTATTTTTGCTCTCTTCTTAAAACATACTAATTGATTAGACAATTAGAAATTAGTAGCTGTAGCAAAATGAAAAGTCCTATGAAGAGAAGTATGCATCTTTCTTAGTGTTAAAAAAAAGTAATTTTTGTTTTGAAGGGCTCTGAGTAAAGTTGTTGGGATGGTCCCTTTTGAGTAATTCTTAGTAAGCTGTTATTAATGGAATTTCCAGTGAAATACTCAGTAAACAAGACTCAGTTATTTTAAAGAAAACGTTTTTAAGTGTCTTTTGGAGTGTTTTAAAGTTTTTACCTAGTATTTAAAACACTGATGTTTTTGGTTTCTTTTTTTTTTTTGTGGTTTTTGGCCGGGGCTGGGTTTGAACCCGCCACCTCTGGCATATGGGACCGGCGCCCTACTCCTTGAGCCACAGGCGCCGCCCATGTTTTTGGTTTCTTACATTGATTTAGAATTTAAGTCATTTAGAATCTAGTTGAAAGATTTTATTTTAAATAAAATTAAAATGACTTTGTGTTTTAGCTTAGCAACGTTATTTCACCTTCCCTTTTCTTGGTCTTCCCATGTACCTGCTAATTTTGATTCTTTTACCTTGTAGTCTAAGATGAATATTAGTTATGGGAAGGTTTTAATTGTAAAATTGTTATTTTTATTGAGACAGAATCTCTGTTGCCCTAGTTAGAGTGTGTAGCCTCATCATAGTTCACTGCTGTCATGGATGCCTGTGTTCAAGTGATCCTCCTGCCTCAGCCTTCCAAGTAGCTAGGACTGCAGCCCTGTGCCACCACACCCTGCTAATTTTTCTATTTTTTTTTTTTTTTCACTCAGGCTGGTCTCGAACTCCTGGCCTCAGGTGATCCTTCTGCTTCTGCCTCCCAAAGTGTTAGGATTACAGGCGTCAGCTACTGCACCTGGCCTTCGATTTCTAAATTATTATTAGTTTTTACTTTCCTTCTCTTGCTAAGCTTTATCTGTATAGCACATACCATTTTGATTTTTAAGTACCCCCCCACCAGCCCCATTTTCAGGATTAGTTTTCAGCTAAACTCAGGCTATCTCTTTAATGGACTATATGAATAATAAATGTGTAGGATTAAAATGAGAAAATATGCATTGTTGTTTTTAGCAGTTCTTTTTGGTTAAACTGAAAATGTTTTAAGGAATGCTGTTTGTGACTATCAGATTTTAAGTTACTTATTAAATGTGTACCCTATATTAATCATACCTATATTAGTAAGGTTTGAAATATTTGATGAGAGTAATGTATTTCATCTTCCTGTTTAGTTCGGTGTTTGGCTAAGACTTTCTATCTTATTTATAAAAGTCTATAAAATATCTCTAATTATTAAATTACTTTTGCAGCACAGAACTATGTCTGTTCTCATCTGCCGAGGCCTGTTTTCAGTGCAGTTTCATTGTACTTCTTATTTTCTGATTTAAGATGGGATGATAGCATGGATGAAATTGAAGTTACTTTAATTTCTTCACCTGATTTTTTTCTTTATTTACTATAGGTGCTGTTGGTGGTGCTGACTTGATGTTTTCTTTTTTAAAGGGGGAAAACCTATCATGAGCATTTAGTATGGCTCTAAAATGTTAAATCATGGAGCAAGTCAATGAAGTTGTAGATAGTAATATTTTTGGATAGACCATTAGCAGATATGTGGGAACTTTTACATTATATTAGGTGGCTTCTTAATATGTTATTCATCACTTTGAATTTCTGTGATATTACTGAAATTCTGAATCTTGAATTTTATCATTTTGGATTTCCCTATGATTCAGCTTCAAATATATAGAATAACATTTTAAAAATTTCATCCCCACTAACTGATTTCATCAAATAAACTTATCAAACACCTGAAATTAAGACTTTAAGAAACTGTATGGCATTAGGATTCCGTAACTTTTCATTTTCTTCAGTCACCTTGAACGGGCAGAGGATATCTTATTTCTCAGAAACTATTTGTAGATGTGGGCAGTGTTTCCTCAGATAAAATTTTGCTTGTTTGAAAAGGGTATATACATTTCAGCTGTGGAAGTGCCAGCTCCTTGGTATCTCTTTGCTTGTATATCTACTGTGTTTGTTGATGCCTCTTTTTGGTGGTCAGTCAGTAAATCTGCTTACTTCTTACCTGTATATACATATATATCTATCTATTTTATAAGCTTAATGCTTATTTTTTATATATTAAAACAAACTCACCTAAAATGACAGGTCAGCTACCTAGAACAGGCGTCCTCAAACTTTTTAAACAGGGGGCCAATTCACTGTCCCTCAGACCATTGGAGGGCCAGACAATAGACTATAGTTTAAAAAAACAAAACAAAACTATGAACAAATTCCTATGCACACTGCACATATCTTATTTTGAAGTAAAAAAACAAAACGGGAACAAATACAATCACACAGCCTCATGTGGCCCGCGGGCTGCAGTTTGAGGACACCTGACCTAGAACATAAAATATATTTCTTTTTTTTTTTTTTTTTTTTTTTTGGAGAGGCAGAGTTTCACTTTCTGGCCCTCGGTAGAGTGCCGTGGCCTCACACAGCTCCACACAGCAACCTCCAACTTCTGGGCTTAAGCGATTCTCTTGCCTCAGCCTCCCAAGTAGCTGGGACTACAGGCACCTGCCACAATGCCCAGCTATTTTTTGGTTGCAGTTTGGCTGGGGCCGGGTTTGAACCCGCCACCCTCGGTATATGGGGCCGGTGCCTTACCGACTGAGCCACAGGCGCCGCCCCATAAAATATATTTCATAAATATAAGTACTAAATTTCTCGTGTCTTATTCTAAGATAATTCCTTAGCCTTTCATCAGCACCTCTTTACCCTTAAGGATAAAAAATTCTAGCTCATTGGGTGGCGCTGTGGCTCAAAGAGTAGGGCGCCGGCCCCATATGCTGGAGGTGGCAGGTTCAAATGCAGCCCTGGCCAAAAACTGCAAAAAAAAAAAAAAAAAAAAAATTCTAGCTCATCATAAATCACTGTAACCCAGAGGACATTAGAAAGCATGAAGCTGATAAACATATAGTTAGCTAGAAGAGCATGAACTACCTGACAGCCTGACAACGAAGAGAAAGGGAAGAAAATATAACCCGACAGAAAACTTCAAAAAAAGAAAAAAATTAGTCATTCCATTTCATGTAGGGATTTATAACCTATGAGAGCTTTGTTATGTAACAAAGGCCTAAGTTATGAATGTGATTAAGAGTACAGTAGTACATTCTAAGATGATGTGGAGAACTGTAATCTGTTTTAGATATAGGTCCATTAAAACGGACTAAAATATTTTAGTGTTCAATATGTATAATTTAATTATCAGGAAAATTTATTTAGCATGAGATTCTTTATTCTGTCAACTATGTGGGATAACTGAGGTGTCAATGTGTAGATTTATGGTGTTCTCATCTTGCCCCCCCACTTCTACCTATGTAAAGAAAGAAATTACATCAAATCCCTATTAAAAGCAAAATTAAGGCCAGGCACAGTGACTCATACCTGTAATCCCAGCACTTTGGGAGGCTCAGGGGAGAGGATTGCTTGAGGCCAGGAGTTCAAGACCAGCCTGGGCAACACAATGACTCTTCATCTGTACAAAAAAATACAGGTGGGCATGGTGGCACATACCTGTAGTCCCACCTACTCTGGAAGCTGAGACAAGAGGATTGTTTGAGCTTGAGAGTACCAGGGCACAGGGAGCTATGATCGTGTCACTGTACTCCAGCCTGAGCAATAGTAAGATACTGTCTGCCTGTACAAATCATTTTTATTTCTTCTTCTTCTTCTTCTTCTTTTTTTTTTTTTATAGAGACAGAGTCTTATTTTATTGCCCTCGGTAAAGTGCCATGGCTGGGAAAGTTATTTAGTTTGAATTTTGAACTCCACTATGATCTTTCACATAGTTGTAGAAAATAAGCTTTTTCTCAGATTTCCTTTTAGATGAAGTATATTAGTAGCATGCTTATTAAAGACTAAAATTATACTATAAATCTCTGAATAGTGTCAGTAGAAACCTGAAAATTTATAAGAATAGAGTTTATTTTGGGGAGAGAAAAGTTCAACTAAAGCAAAAGGGTTTTTTGGTTGTTTTAAAAAATACAATACATATGCTTCATGGAATAATCCTTAAAAATCTGGGTATAGTTTGAATATTACCACCTAATTAAATTACTTGTAAAAGCATCAGTTGATCCCAAATGGCAGTAAAATTATACATAAGAAAAAGGAAGGGGCGGCGCCTGTGGCTCAGTCGGTAAGGCGCCGGCCCCATATACCGAGGGTGGTGGGTTCAAACCCAGCCCCGGCCAAACTGCAAACCGAAAAAGGAAAATGGGCCTGGCACCTGTAGCACAGTGGTTACAGCACCAGCCACATATACCAAGGCTGGCAGGTTTGAACCTAGCCTGAGCCAGCTAAACAACAATGACAACTGCAACACAAAAATAGCTGTTGTGGCAGGCATCTGTACTCCCAGCTACTTGGGAAGCTGAGGTGAGAGAATCACTTAAGCCCAGGAGTTTGAGGTTGCTGTGAGCTGTGATGCCATGGCACTCTACCAAGGGTGCATAGTGAGACTCTGTCTCAAAAGAATTAAAG
Source organism: Nycticebus coucang (assembly GCF_027406575.1). Taxonomy (NCBI): domain Eukaryota; kingdom Metazoa; phylum Chordata; class Mammalia; order Primates; family Lorisidae; genus Nycticebus; species Nycticebus coucang. Next base: position 28,164,788 of record NC_069791.1, on the reverse strand, counting down.
GAAAATGGTAGGATTAATCTTTCTGGGTAACAGGACATGATACAAATAGTAGTCTACGTTTAACTTGGATCTGTGAAGGTGAAATTAACTTTCTGTGGTGTAATATTAAATTGCATACATATTTTGAAGAAAATACCCTTATAAAACTCAGTCTTAACTAATAGGACAGATACATATATATATTTATTAACTCTTAAGATTTGAAAGATATATTTAGTATATTTTATAGATTCTTTTTTTTAATAAGGCAATTTATCTTTTTTTTTTTTTTTTTTTTTTTAATTTGGCCGGGGCTGGGTTTGAACCCGCCACCTCCGGCATATGGGACCGGCGCCCTACCCGCTGAGCCACAGGTGCCGCCCGGCAATTTATCTTTTGACAGAGTAGGTTATCAGATATCCCAGGCAAATTTTTAAATAGTGCATTAATTATAAACCATTTATATCTGAATTAGAAGCCATGGTGAGATAATTAATTATAACAAGAAATTTGTTTTCTAAAAATGTTTAAAACAAATTATGGCACGCAATATGCTTGACTTCTATCACTTGAAACATAAACATCCCTCTGATTTAAGCTGTAAATTTTGAGTGGTTGAATGGTATGTGCATTTGGAATGTGATTAGGTTTCTGCGCATCTGATTTTTAAAAAAGGTTTAAAATTTTAGGGATAAGCACTAAACTTAATCTGTGCTGTTTCTCTTTAAATACAGACCCTGCTTCATGGAAAAACTCAAGACACCTTTCTAAAGGTTTCCTTTATCTATTTGTTTTTGGCCCTCTGTTTCTTTGACGCCTGCATGTGTGCTTTTGTACTCTTACAGGCTGTGTGCATTTTTTTCCCTTCCATTTTTATTTGCCTATCCACATTGATTGCAGGTTTTAGTGGTTCTTGTTATTTTTTTTTTTTGGCATTGTATCAAAATGCAAGCTTTTTTGGTTGTGAATGTAATTTATTTTATTTTTAAACACATGCTTATGAAGCTAGGCCTCTTTTACATAGTAAGGTAAATTAAAACCACTCCTTCAGTATGTAGTACCTGCCTTTATGAGTTCTGTTCACCTAGATTACTCCAGTTTTCCAGTGAGACTTTTTGGAAGAAGGTACTAAGCTTCAAGTAGGTGAGCATTTTACTTGGAAAAAGGATCCGGTTTTATTTGCCTTACTCCATGAAATAATTGATCCACCTTTTCCTCAATAAATATATTGAGGAAATATATCTTATAGTCATTTTTATTTTTATTTCACATGGCCGATATGCATTATTCCAATGAATTTAATCATTAAATCATTTTAACTTCTCTAAATTTGGCAAAAGCAAAACAGCTGTGCTTGAGGGAGGTATAGTTAGATTACCTTTGTACAATTAAACTTCCAGTTTTTCTGGGATAAACAGAACAAAACTTGCTCTCAAAGTTTTAGACCATTTCATACAGTGCAGAGAATGAAAATATTTTCCTTTCTGCAGCAAGTGCAAGAGGAACAGACCTATGATTGGAAACCAACGGAGAGTGGTAACTCCATACAAGACATATACCAGGGCTTTTGTTTTTTTTCCCTTTGCCTCCATTTTCTTCTTTCATTTCTATCTGTAGTTCTAGGGGAAACATAGTCTTTACCTTGGGGAAAATCACCTTTTAAAGTGTATGCAAATTGGTTTGGCATCTGGAGAGTGGCCGGCTGGCCTGGGCCAGCTAAATAACAATAACAACTGCAAGGAAAAGTAGCCGGGCGTTGTGGTGGGCACCTGTAGTCCCAGCTCCTTGGGAGGCCGAGGCAAGAGAATCTCTTAAGCCCAAGAGTTTGAGATTGCTGTGATCTGTGACGGCACGGCACTCTACCAGGGGTGACATAGTGAGACTCTGTCTCAAAAAAAAGGAAAAAAAAACTATGCAAATTACAAAGCAGTTAGCTACATAATACTGAACGGGCTCTTTTAAAGGGAATAGCAAATTGTGATTTTATAGGTAATCAACGCGAAACTAAATTTTTAAAAAAGCTGAAAACTTGGCTGTTTCATTCATTTATTATAATTTTTACCTTGCATTATTATGCTAATGTTATAAAAGCTTTTTGCATTGTCAACAGAATCCTTAGTTTTTCTTCTTAGCCATTAACTTGAGTATGTTCATTAGAAAAATTGCTTTTATGAGTATGATGTTTACAAAAAGGAATATACCTTTTACTATAATATAATTACATATAAAATATGAACAGAAGTAAACAATTTATTTGTAAAATCTGGATTTCAAATGGTGGGAAGACCTGTGAGCAACTCAGTCATGTTTTGGAAATAATATAATTTTTATTGTGAAAAATGTAATTTAGCAGACCTTAAAACACTTGTTAACATGTAGTTAATGGCAAAATAGAAACAAGTAATGATTTATTATGTTGCCTTTTTCAATTCCTAATTAAGCATAAAAAGTAATTTCCATAGTTTCCAATAAACGAGTTTTTCTTTTTCCAGGGGTGGATGCAGAAGAATGGGGTAAATTTCTTCACACCAAGAACAAGGTAATTACACATGAATATAATGAAAAAATAATGTGTTTAAAATTATATTTTGTATCCGTAGTTGGTAATTTAGTTTCTTTTTTTTTTTTTTTAATACGGTTTTTGTGGGACTTCCATTTTTTTTTTTTTTTTTTTTTTAATTTGGCCGGGGCTGGGTTTGAACCCGCCACCTCCGGCATATGGGACCAGCGCCCTACCCGCTGAGCCACAGGCGCCGCCCGGTAATTTAGTTTCTTATCATTGGCAGTGTATTATGTTACTTTTGAAACAACTGTTCCTTATAAAATAAATCTCATCTCAGTAACATTTCTAACCATAATATTTTATTTGGAAAATACTTGACGTTGAGCCCAATTCTAATGTGGTTATTTCTAACTGTTGTACAATCAGGTAGTTTTGCTCATAAAAGCTATTAATCTTCAGCTCAGAAAAATATATGTATACCTTAGAGTTTGTTTACTAATTCTCTGAAGCAAATCTATACACAAAATATACAGACACTCCCTCACCTTGAGAACTTTTGATCTTATTTTCAATATTATGCTTTTTATTTCAATAATTTTTAGCTTTACACAGATTTTGATGAAATTCGACAAGAAATTGAAAATGAAACAGAAAGAATTTCTGGAAATAATAAGGTAGGCATCTTTTTAGAGCTGGAAGGCACAAACCTCAGTAAATGTATGTGATGTCAGTGATGAAGTGTTGCATATATAACGTGTGATGGGTGAATTTATAATCTTAGTCTTTGAAACAAATATATTCAGAAATATGTAGAAACTTTGCTTAAACCCCCCTTTGTTTCTTAGAGCTTTTATAATATATCAAATATTTCATTTAGGTTTTTATTCTTGATCCTCTCATGTACATATAACCTTATATAATTATTCTACTTATTATTGCTACAGTAAGTTATCTTTTTCTGATGGATTTTGAGGTACATGTATTTTGAAGAGTTCTTATTTGAAAGCTAGAAGTATTTATGAAAGCAAAGTAAAAAGGCATTCTTCTTTAGTGAAGATGAAAAGTAATGTTAGCAACTGATTACCTTTTATTTTAAGATTCTGAGAATTTAAAATTATTTAGGTGTCTAAGATACTGTTAATCTGGACATCAGGCAATGTCCCTGCTTTGCCTCATTCCTTGTTTTCTGTCTTCTTCTTTTTTTTTTTTTTGTAGAGACAGAGTCTCACTGTACCGCCCTCGGGTAGAGTGCCGTGGCGTCACACGGCTCACAGCAACCTGTAACTCTTGGGCTTACGTGATTCTCTTGCCTCAGCCTCCCGAGCAGCTGGGACTACAGGCGCCCGCCACAACGCCCGGCTATTTTTCTGTTGCAGTTTGGTCGGGGCTGGGTCTGAACCCGCCACCCTCAGCATATGGGGCCGGCGCCCCACTCACTGAGCCACAGGCGCCGCCTCTGTCTTCTTTCTTTATTCCTGTAACTTTTCTCTTTACATCTTAAGTATATATTTCTTTAAATTTACATTTCCCTATCTTTTTGTGTGTACTTCCATTCTTATATTATCCAGAGGCACATTTAATCCCACAAGTAGGTTCTAGCTTAGTGCTAATATTCAACAAATATTTATTGAGCCCCTGTATCTGTCAGGCATGTGCTACAGAGGTTATTTCCTGACAGATGGGCATTTTTGGAGCCATGTTAAGTATTTGTGCCTATTCAAGATATCTATCTGTGTTTTAGTAACTGAGCTTTGGTCATCATTGAACTCTAGGCTAGTAAACTTTGAGTTACTGCTACTTCCCCGAATTTCTAATAACTCTGTTGGTAAAAGGGGTAGAAAAAGTGGCCAGAAACTTAGATTAGTTTGTCCTCAGTCCTATGATTATATTAGGGATAATACTGGCTTTTTAAATGTTACAAGTCATAACTCTACTCTGAATTATCTCTCCTGCAATTGCCATGTATTTTCTGAACTCAGCAACTGGTGGCAGTTTTACGTGGTACCAGAATTTAAAGAGAATGTGAGACTGTGATGATTCAGAAATGAAAAGTTTAGTTACATTAAATCAAGTATCTTTAAAGATTGAGTCTCTCTATACCCATACAATGTTTAATTCTCATATTAACACCCCAGAAAAGATGTTTAATTTATGCTAAGGATATAATTTACTTACCTAGCAGCTTTTCATCCATAGCATCTAAATGACAAAAAGTCCCCCAACCCCAAATCTCTTCTTTCCTAAATGTTTGTAATGAAATAAAGAGTACTTCCATCTTATGTAATTTTGTATGTCTGAATGTATAAATGGTTTCATATGCTTAATATAAAGCCCTGAAGTATTTAAAATATCAGAGATTGGAATTATAAAGGCATTTGGGTAAATGGTAGGAGAATTCCATGGCAATACACAGTCTAGGTAGGTAACTCCAAATATTGACATGTAATGGTTCTGGAACACTGGAGTGTTTGTTTGTTTATTTAGAGACAGAGTCTCATTATGTGGCCCTTGGTAGACTGCCATGGCATCACAGCTTACAGCAACCTCAAACTCTTGGGATTAAGCTATTCTTTTGCCTCAACCTTCCAAGTAGCTGGACTACAGGCACCTGCCACAATGCCTGGCTATTCCTTTTTTGATGTTGTTGCAGTTGTCATAGTTGTTTGGCAGGCTCAGGCTGCGTTTGAACCTGCTGGTGTCCGTGCATGTGGCTGTCGCCTTAACCACTGAGCTACAGGCGCCGAGCCAACACTGGAGTGTTTAAAATGGAAAAGTAGTTCAGACTAACTTAATACAGGAAATGTAATTGTGAAGGGAACATGGAGTAAGAAGATGGTCTAAAAAAGCTTCCTGGAAAACGAGAATTTTCAGTGGGTTCTGAGGGAAAATGTAAGGTGGATAAATAGGAGAGGACATGTGAAGGGATGAAGAAGAAGGGCGTGTACAAAGACATGGTATGAACATCTCATAGGTGTCTTTTTTTTTTTGAGACAGAGGCTCACTCTGTCACCCTGGGTAGAGTGCCAGGCATGAGCCTTCTGTGCCTGGCTCATTGGTGTCTATTTACATGTAGCTGACTTAGTACTAAAACTTCTAAAGGGCTGATGGTGGAAATGGTGAAGGGGTCTATGCAATGAACTTTGTCTGCAGGAGAGAAAATACGTGTGATAGATCTCCCTATCTAAATTCTTACTATTTGGATTCAGTGATCTAAAGAATCATTTTCTGAGGAATCCCTTACCTTACACATTTTTTTTTTTTGTGGTTTTTTTTTTTTTTTTTTTGGCCGGGGCTGGGTTTGAACCCACCACCTCTGGCATATGGGACTGGCGCCCTACCCGCTGAGCCACAGGCGCCACCCACCTTACACATTCTTGCCGCTTGATATTCAAAGATCAGGAACCAGATTGACTTGGATAGCTTCTTATCTGTGCCTCACTCTTTTTTTTTTTTTTTTTGAGACAGAGTCTCAAGCTGTTATCCTGGGTAGAGTGCCGTAGTATCACAACTCACAGCAACCTCAAACTCTTGGGCTTAAGCGATTCTCTTGCCTCAGCCTCTCAAGTAGCTGGGACTACAGGTGCCTGCCATAGTGCCTGGCTATTTTTTTGTTTCTGCTGTCATTGTTGTTTAGCAGGCCGGGCCAGGTTTGAATCTGCCAGCCCCCTATCCCTGGTGTATGTGGCCAGCGCTGAGCTATGGGCACTGACTTCCATACGCCTCACTCTTCAAATTCATTAACTTGGATAGTGAGGAATACATTTTTCTTTTGTTCAGCTGCTCAGTCTATTAAACATACTTAAGAAATGGTGTATGCTCAGAATCAAGAGAAAAGAATATAAAATAATACAGGGGAAGTAAATTATGGTCATAGGGATGGGTAGGATTATAACCTACCCATCATGGTTGGCCACCTTATTCCCCATGTGTTTCACTGAGTTTTGATTGCTGAAAGTTGTAAGGATCATAGATTAATTCATATATATATATATATATATATTTATATTGTTGTTGCAGTTTGGCCAGGGTTGGGTTCGAACCTGCCACCCTCAGTATATGGGGCCAGCACCCTACTCACTGAGCCACAGGCGCCACCCAGATTAATTCATATTTAAAACCATCTAGTATCTATTTACTTGAAATGTGATTTACTGTAGCATTTCATAATTTACTTGAAATGTGATTTACTGTAGCATTTCATATTTCATTGAATTTTCAATGTAATTTTAATATGTTATTTTAAAACTTATTTTTAGGGAGTAAGCCCTGAACCAATACATCTGAAGATTTTTTCACCCAGTGTTGTCAATTTGACACTTGTGGATTTGCCAGGAATGACCAAGGTAAGGAATAGTTGTTAATCATTATGGATTTCCTCATGCTGTTTTCATTTGAACAAATGTGGTTCTGGTTCTTCCTTGACACCTCATATAACAATTATCAGCTTCTGTTTGTAATCACACTCTATCTTTAGCAGCATTTGTTATTGTTGAGCTCTGTTTCCTTGAAACACTTTTTTTTTTTTTTTTTTGTAGAAACATAGTTTCACTTTATCACCCATGGTAGAGTGCTGTGGGGTCACACAGTTCACAGCAAACTCCAACTCCTGGGCTTACGCGATTCCCTTAGGCAGGGACTACAGGCACCCGCCACAACGCCCAGCTATTTTTTTTGTTGTTGTTGCAGTTTGGTGGGGCTGGGTTTGAACCCGCCACCCTCGGTATATGGGGCTGGCGCCCTGCCCACTGAGCCACAGGCGCTGCCCTCCTTGAAACACTTTCTTTACTTGGCTTGCAGGATACCACACTCTATAGGTTTATCCCCAGTCTTACTGGCCACTCCTTTTCAGTCTCTTTTGCCATTTCTTCTCATCTCCCCAGTGTCTAGGACCCCAAAGCCCAGTTTATATGGACCTCTTATCTTCTCTAAGCACACTTTCCTCTTTGGTGATTTCATCAAATTTTATGGCTTTAAATACTTTTCTGTCTATATGTTGATGGCATTCAAGTATTTCCAGTCTTGTATAATCACCTATCTACTATTTGACATATATCCTTAAATGTCTAATAGGCATTTCATCTTGGATATGTCTAATATCAAATTCCTGACCTGTCCCTCAACTAGGTTTGGTCCTTCTGTAGTCTTCCCCTTTCTCAATGAAGAGTAACTCCATTCTATCAGTTGCTTAGCCAAAAAGTCCGTAGTCACCCAAGTCATCCTCTTGTCTCTCCTTACCTATTCGATGTATCCAAATCTCTATCATGTTATAATTTCATAGCTATTATCTTGATCTATCCACTATCATCTCACTCGGATTACTGCATTAATATAAATAATAGGCCTTCCTCATTATCTTGTCTTAGCAGCTAGAATGATACTATTAAAGTGAAAATTAGATTGTATCATTCCTTGGCTCTAAACCTTCTATTTGACTCAGAATAAGAAAAGCCTAAGTTCTTACGGAGTTCTATACTTGAGAACTCTGTAAGAACCTAGGTCCTTGTTATCCTTCTCTGAATTTCTATCTATCAGTCCTCCTCATGTTCACTCTGCCTGGAATGTTCTTCCTCCATATATATGAATGTACCTCTTCCTTCCTTCCTTCTTGGCTGACTTTAATTTCTGCTCATTCTCTGAAATGTCAGTTGTTTCAGTGAGATCTTCCCTGATTATTTAAAAACACAATCTAATATAATAATTTAAAATCACAATCCTCTCTAATCATTCCCTAGCCTGCTGTTCTGCTGTATTTTACCACAGACCTTACTACTACCTATTGTGTGTATGTGTATAGTATGTATGTATGTGTGTGTGTATGTGTGTTTATGATCTGTCTTGAATCTCTAAAATATAAGCCCTGTGATGACAGGAACTTTGGTGTTTTTCAAATTCACAACTGTTACATAATCTGACATGACCTGAAATCAGGGTCAAAAAAATGCCTGAAATATAGTAAGCTGCCACTAAACAACATTGATAATTGAATGAATGAATTTGTATCGTGGAAATTAACATTGCATAGTCCTTAACAGTGGATTGTGTTAAGTAAATTTTTGTGCACAAGTAAACTTACGGTATTTAAGAGTTATATTTTGAGACTTCACATATTACCAAATTCAGAAATACGTCTATAATACATTGTTAATATCTTTATTTTAACTATTTGTAAATGGAGAAATACATATATTCTGTGGATTAAATGTGGGGGGAAAAGCTGAGTTGATTTTTATTATTAGTTCCTTGTTCATCTCTTTGGTTTAGGTGCCTGTAGGTGATCAACCTAAGGATATTGAGCTTCAAATCAGAGAACTTATTCTCCGGTTCATCAGCAATCCAAATTCCATTATCCTTGCTGTCACTGCTGCTAACACAGATATGGCAACATCAGAGGCACTTAAAATTTCAAGAGAGGTAGATCCAGATGGTAAGGACAGATTTTAATATTAAATGAGATACTTGATTTACAATGGTAAATCTAACCTAAAGAAAGAATTTTTACTTTTAATAGGAATATCTACCATTGTTAATACAAATTTAAAAATCATGATTTCCTGTTTTGCTGATAAATAGAAATTCTGATGGGAAAGAAAAGTTATTAAGTTGCTATACAGGCTAGGCAAAAATATTGCACATGACATACTTATAATGGTGACCTAATGATATAAAAACTAAGGATTTTGCAAAAAGCGTTGCTTGTTTTGTGATTTAGGTTTCTGAATGGTTGACTTTTAAGAAAAAATAACAGGCTGAGTGCTGTGGCTCACACCTGTAATTCCAGCACTTTGGGAGTCCTGGAATTTGGGACTTTGGGATGGTTGTTTGAGGCCAGTAGTTCAAGGCCAGCCAAGACCCAGTCTCAAAAAAAAAAAAAAAAAAAAATATATATATATGTGTATGTATGTATGTATATAAAACCTAAGACAGGAATATTTCTTAAGCCCAGGAGTTTGAGGCCAGCCCAACTACACAGACTGTCTCTTTTAAAAAAAAGTGGAGGATATGTACAGCTAAGGAGACAACAACCAAAGCAAAGAGACAACCTACACAATGGGAAAGGATATTTGCATATTTTCAATCAGACAAAAGCTTGATAACTAGGATCTATAGAGAACTCAATCCACATGAAAAAAGCCAACAATCTCATATATCAATGGGCAAGAGATATGAATAGAACCTTCTCTAAGGAAGACAGACGAATGGCTAACAAACATATGAAAAAATGTTCATCATCTCTATATATTAGAGAAATGCAAATCAAAACAACCCTGAGATATCATCTAACCTCAGTGAGAATGGCCCACATCACAAAATCTCAAAACTGCAGATGCTGGCGTGGATGTGGAGAGAAGGGAACACTTTTACACTGCTGGTGGGACTGCAAACTAGTACAACCTTTCTGGAAGGAAGTACGGAGAAACCTCAAAGCACTCAAGCTAGACCTCCCATTCGATCCGGCAATCCCATTACTGGGCATCTACCCAGAAGGAAAAAAATCCTTTTATCATAAGGACACTTGTACTAGACTGTTTCTTGCAGCTCAACTTACTATCGCCAAAATGTGGAAACAGCCTAAATGCCCACCAACCCAGGAATGGATTAACGAGCTGTGGTATATGTACACCATGGAATACTATTCAACTATTAAAAAAAATGGAGACTTCACATCCTTTGTATTAACCTGGATGGAAGTGGAAGACATTATTCTTAGTAAAGCATCACAAGAATGGAGAAGCATGAGTCCTATGTACTCAATTTTGATATGAGGACAATTAATGACAATTAAGGTTATGGGTGGGGACGAAAAGCAGAAAGAGGGACGGAGGGGCGGGGTGGGGCCTTGGTGTATGTCATACTTTCTGGGGGCAAGACATGATTGCAAGAGGGACTTTACCTAACAATTGCAATCAGTGTAACCTGGCTTATTGTACCCTCAATGAATCCCCCCAAAAAAGTGGAGGATAGATAGATAGTAAATAATCATTGTAGATCACTAGGGTACAGTGGAAAATTATGGTATTTACATTCTGCAGAGGTAGAAAATATTCAGACTTGCTCAAGGCACAGGGAATTCTTAGAAATAAAGGTAAAAAATTCTTTTTTTTATTGGTAGAGACAGTCTCACTTTATCGCCCTTGGTAGAGTACTGTGGTGTCACACAGCTCACAACAACCTCCAACGCCTGGGCTTAGGCGATTCTCTTGCCTCAGCCTCCCGAGTAGCTGGGACTACAGGCACCTGCCACAACACCCGGCTATTTTTTTGTTGTAGTTTGGCTGGGGCTGGGTTTGAACTCGCCACCCTTGGTATATGGGGCCAGTGCCCTACACCGCTGAGCCACAGGCGCCGCCTGGTAAAAATCCTTTTATGAAGCATTCATAACCCCAAGGATTAGTTTATATTTTGACTCACTGATACTTAACTAATGATGTATGCATCTCTTAGTATATACACAATGCTAGCATATAAGAGAGTGGTTATTGCTAATAAAACGTATGCTTTGCCCCTTTAAAAAAACCCTTTTTTTATCTGAATATGGAGGGTCTGAAGAGCATGGCTTGTTTTTCTTTTCCTGCTTTGAAGAAGAATTTCAAATGAAAAATTGATATGATAGGAAATGTTAGTGCTAAGACTGCTAAAATATTCCCACAAGCAAGGTTATTTAACATAATTTTTTAAAACTTTACATAAGAAGCTATTTTTACTACACGAATAATTAATGTTCATTTCAGTTAAATATCTGAGGATTTATTTATATTTTATTATTTAAAGTAAGTTGTTAGTTTGTATGTATTAGCTCTATTTTAAACTGACACTTCAGCCATAAATATAGTTATACTTTTTGATCTACTAATCTTTATTTTTGTTTGTTTGTTTTTTTTTGGCCGGGGCTAGTTATGAACCCGCCACCTCCGGCATATGGGACCGGTGCCCTACTCCTTGAGCCACAGGCACTGCCCTGATCTACTAATCTTAATCTAGTAATATATATAGTAAGGAAATAATCCAACCCAATATTACTTAAAGTATCAAAGATTAGAAACAATTAATATGGCCAGCAATAGGAATGATTAAGTAAATTCAAATAATAACATGAAATAAAAAGGATGATTTTTTAAATTTGGAGCAATACAGAAAAATGCTTATAACTGAAAACTACCATAGGTATAACTGTACACTGCAGAGCAGAGGAGCTACAGCTTTCACATCTTGCTGATAGGAATCATATAGCCACTTTGGGAAACAATTTGTCACTTTCTTGTAAAGTTAGATCAGCAATCCCACTCTTAGGTATAATTATTTATGTTAAATGAGAATCAATGTTCATACAAAAAACTATATGCAAACATCTATAGCAGCTTTATTCACATTTCAGAAAAACTAGAAAGAGATATTTCTCAAATGAAGAATGAATAACCAAACTGTAGTATGTTCCATACAATGGTAGACTACTCGGCAATGAAAAAAATGAACTGTTGATGGTCATCCAGCCACACAGATCTCTTCAAATGCATTGAAGCTGGATTCAAAAAAGGCTGTAATATAATATAACATTTATATACCATTCTAGAAAAGGCAAACAAGTTTGATTGGTTAGCACAGGAAAATATGGGGGAACAATGTCTTGAGGTGGTAATGTTATCTCTTTGGATTTGTCAAAACTCATAGAATTGCAACCAAAAAACAGCAAATTTCAAACTTTTTTTTTGTTGTTGCAGTTTTTGACCGGGGCTGGGTTTGAACCCACCACCTGCGGTATATGGGGCTGGCGCCCTACTCCTTGAGCCACAGGCGCTGCCCCAATTTCAAACATTTTTTAAAGCTTATAAAATAGCCATAAGAGCTAATAAAAAATATATCTGAAAAAATTTTAGAAATTATACACAATGTTTAAAACATTTTTTAAAAAGTACTTGTAAGTGAAGGTTAAGAAAAGCATTACCAAGTTACAGACATTTTAGGCACAGTGGCTCACACCTGTAATGCCTAGCACTTTGGGAGGCCAAGGCATAGGACTGCTTGAGGCCCAGAGTTCAAGACCATCATGAGCAACACAGCAAGACCCTGTCTCTACAAAAAAATAAAAGGGAAAGGTACTACTAAAATGATGATAGAGGTAGTGTTAGATAGGATTATTACAGGTAAGGATTTTTTAAAAATTAATACTTAATGGCTTTACTTACTGGGTTGTATGTTCTCCCTCTCTCCCTCCTTTCTTTTGCATTTACCAGGTCGCAGAACCCTGGCTGTAATCACTAAACTTGATCTCATGGATGCCGGTACTGATGCCATGGACGTACTGATGGGAAGAGTTATTCCAGTGAAACTTGGAATAATTGGAGTAGTAAACAGGTTAGTAATTAAGAATGGGACAGGAATTACGGCATTCTCATTTCAAAGCAAGTCTGAATATCTGAAATGTTGAATGGGTCTATTTTCCCCCCTTTTATTATAGTCTTGGTATTGCTAAAGAATCCATTGCTCTAACAGAAGAAAAGAGATTGACTAAAGCCTCCCGTGCACATTTTTAGTGGAAAATGTTTCTAAAATTAGCAGTGTCAAGAGATGGAAGCTAATTTAATAGCAGAACTTCAAGAATTCTTGCCTATTATGTTTTCTTTTTTTTTTTTGTAGAGACAGAGTCTCACTTTATGGCCCTCGGTAGAGTGCCATGGCATCACACAGCTCACAGCAACCTCCAACTCCTGGGCATAAGCGATTTTCTTGCCTCAGCCTCCCGAGCAGCTGGGACTACAGGCGCCGGCCACAACGCTCGGCTATTTTTTGGTTGCAGTTCAGCCGGGGCCGGGCTTGAACCCGCCACCCTCTGTATATGGGGCCAGCGCCTTACTGACTGAGCCACAGGCACCGCCCATCTTGCCTATTATGTTAAACTATGTATGAGGAGGCACTGGGTAAAGAAAAAAGTCTTACCTAATTTGTACCCAATCGAGAAAGAGTTTAAGGGGTAGGATTTTAATAGATTGGTAGGTCTCTTAGCATTAGTGATTCTGTTTAATTGCCATGATGTGACTTGGAGAAATTTTATTAAAGTTATCATAAATAGTTGGTATTAAAAGTTGGAGAAAGGAAACTATTATTGAGTATCTAATTATGTTTTAGACCAACTGCTGTGAGCAATTTGCAAATGGTATCTCTTGGAATCTGAGGTAGCTGTTGATGTCTATATTATAATCAGAAAACTCCAGTTATTCATTTAACAAAGTTACGTAACTAGTCAAGGGTAGAACTGGATCCACAGGAAGACCTTTCTTTGTCCAAGGCCTTTATATGACAGAAAACATTGAAATTATCACGAGATCTGGGTTGTAGTCCAAATTCTTCTATAAACTAAATATAATATGGGATATAAATGACACCTAACATCTTTGGGTCTTAAGCTTTTTAAAATGAAAATGTTTTACTATGTGGTATTTAAGATCCATTCCAGTTGTCTGCCTCTGTAAGTCCTTCTGTCCCAACCCCTACTCCTACTTACTTTCCCCCAATTCCAACTATCTCCTTTTCAGGCATATGACACTGGCATAACACTGTTTGTTATAATTGTAGGTGATTGCTCTTTAAGTTAACTTAATTATGTTGGTAGAAATTAATTGTCCATAGATAAAATATACAACTGATTAAGATACAAAATATACAACTGGTTATATTTTTGCACCCGTGTATCTGTGTTAAGTGTTCTGCTTTTGTCTATGGTTAATGGTAATAATGAAGCTTAAACTATTCAGGCCTTACTATAAAGTCACATAGTTCAAATCTTGCCTTACTACTTACTACTACTTGTCATGCTACTTAATGTGTGACCTTGATCATCACCATCATCTCAAGTAGGGAGAGGACAACAATTAACTATAGCTCAATAGTTTTTTTAATTTTTCACCCGTAGGAGCCAGCTAGATATTAACAATAAGAAGAGTGTGGCTGATTCAATCCGTGATGAATATGCTTTTCTTCAAAAGAAATATCCATCTCTGGCCAATAGAAATGGAACAAAGTATCTTGCTAGGACTCTAAACAGGTAATTTTTTTTTTTTTTATTTTACAGAAATGAAATGGATTTGTTTTGCCAAGAGGTGTCTGAGAGCTTTCATTTTCAGTTCCTTACCTTTTCCTGCTGTTTTGTACAGTTTCACTTTTTATTTCTTATATAGTATATTCTTGTAAAGTAGATGTCGTTTTTTTTTTTTTTTTTTTTTTTGAGACAGAACCTCAAGCTGTCGCCCTGGGTAGAGTGGTATGGCATCACAGCTCACAGCAACCTGCAACTCCTGGGCTCAAGTGATTCTCCTGCCTCTGCCTCCCAACTAGCTGGGACTACAGGCACCCGCCACAATGCTGGCTATTTTTTGGTTGCAGCCATCATTGTTGTTTGGCAGGCCCAGGCTGGATTCGAACCCACCAGCTCAGGTGTATGTGGCTGGCACTTTAGCTGCTCGAGCCACAGGCGCTGAGCCGATGTCATTATTTTTATTGCAATGGTTTTCATTAAATCATGTAGTCTTGAATGGATGCTCAAGTGAATTTAAAATTTTTTTTTTTTTTGAGACAAGAGCGGTAAGCTATTGCCTTGGGTACAGTGCCATGGCATCACAGCTCACAGCAAGCTCCAACTCCTGGGTTTAAGCAATTCTCTTGCCTCAGCCTCCCAAGTAGCTGGGACTAAAAGGCGCCCGCCACAACGCCTGGCCATTTTTTTCTGTTTTTTTGGTTGTAGTTGTCATAATTGTTTGGCAGGCTCAGGCTGGATTTGAACCTCCCAGTTTTGATGTATGTGGCTGGTGCCTTAGCCACTTGAGCTATAGGTGCTGAGCCTTAAAATGTTTTAATTAGGAAATTTTTGACAATTTGAGGGAAAAGGCTTTGAGCTTCAGAACACAGTTTGATTTTAAAATCCTTCTTTTCTAACTTTCATTAGGTTACTGATGCATCACATCAGAGATTGCTTACCAGAGTTGAAAACAAGAATAAATGTTCTAGCTGCTCAGTATCAGTCTCTTCTAAATAGCTATGGTGAACCTGTGGATGATAAAAGTGCTACTTTACTCCAGCTTATCACCAAATTTGCTACAGAATACTGTAACACTATTGAAGGAACTGCAAAATATATTGAAACTTCAGAGCTGTGAGTAAATCAATTTTTCTGTACATTTGGTTACCTGTTAAAGCAACTATAGCTGAGATTATCTGTGATTTATTCTATAAAGGAATTTTTTGGTAGAAATGATAGGATGATGTCTGATGTATGTAAAAATGCTGTATAAATTATAGTTTATAAACTATGTAAAGCACAGTAAAAATTATAAGCATTTAAATTGATAAGCATTTAAAAATATTTCTTGATTTTAAAAAATGTTTCATTAATATATACAGTGTAATTGTTCATGAAAAATTAGAAAATGCAGATGAGTAGAAATAAAACATAAAACTAAAATTACACAATGGTGCATGCCTGTAGTCTCAGCTACTTGGAAGACTGTGGCAGGAGGATCTCTTGAGTCTAGGAGTTTGAAGCCAGCCAGGGCAACATGTTCCGATCCTGTCAGAAGAAAGAAAAGAAAGGGAAGAAAGAAAGAAGAGGAAGGAAGGAAAGAAAAGAGAAGAAAAAAGGAAGGAGAGAAGGGAGAAAGAGAGAGGGAGAGGGAAGGATAGGTAGAGAGAGGAAGGAGAAAATTACTCATGATTCCTAACAAATCCAGACAAATACCTGTATTATATACTTGTCTGAAAACCAGATGGTACACATGATATTTTGGAATCATTCTTTAAAATAACATGTCACAAATAACTTTCTAGCTTATATTAGACATTACATTATCATTCTGAGCATGAGAATAGTATTTTGCTTTTTAGATATACCCTCATTTATTGAACCAGTCCCCTCCTATTGGATAGTTTGTTTTCAATCATACACATATATAAACGCTGTTGTATGTTGCACCTATCTCTGGGCATGGTGTTACCATGAAGGTAAATTCCTAGAAGTAGCCTTACTAGAGTAAAGGGTATGATGTGCTCAAACCCTTATACTGTTTTATTACTACTATAATGTCCCTTTTTACACCTTCATTAAAAAACTTACTTTGAAATAAATATAGACTGTTAAGAAGTTACTTAGAGGGCAGTGCCTGTGGCTCAGTGAGCAGGGTGCCGGCCCCATATACCGAGGGTGGCGGGTTCAAACCCGGCCCCGGCCAAACTGCAACAAAAAAATAGCCAGGCGTTGTGGCAGGCGTCTGTAGTCCCAGCTACTCGGGAGGCTGAGGCAGGAGAATCGCCTAAGCCCAGGAGTTGGAGGTTGCTGTGAGCTGTGTGACGCCACGGCACTGTACCGAGGGCAATAAAGTGAAACTCTGTCTCTACAAAAAAAAAATAATAAAAAAAAAAAAAAAAGAAGTTACTTAGAAATGTACAGGGAGGTCCTGTGCATCTTCCAACCCAACCCACTTCCCCAGCATTGACATCTGGTATAACTATAGCACAATGACAGTGTGACAATGAATATTGGTGCAATCTATAGGGCTTATTCAGATTTCATCAATTTTATATTGAATTTGAGTGTGTGTGTTTGTTTGTTATATGTGTAGTTTGGTGTACCTTAGTGTGACCAAGGTAATCTTTTATATGAGTTAACTCCATAGAGAAGTAAATTATTTAACAGACTAATTCTTGAATGGTCATTACATGTATGGTATATTGAGGAAAACAAAGATTACAACAATGGCCCTTAAGGAGTTTAGTGGGTAAAGTAGGTTAAAGTGGTATGAGGCTTAAGTATAATTATTATTATTTTTTTTGAGACAGAGTCTCACTTTGTCGCCCTGGGTAGAGTGCTGTGGCGTCACAGCTCACAGCAACCTCCAACTCCTGGGCTTAGGCTATTCTCTTGCCTCAGCCTCCCTAGTAGCTGGGACTACAGGCACCTGCCACAATGCCCAGCTATTTTTTGTTGCAGTTTGGCTGGGGCTGGGTTTGAACCCACCACCTTCAGTATATGGGGCCAGCGCCCTACTCACTGAGCCACAGGCGCCGCCTAAGTATAATTATTTTATTTAAGCATTTTTTTTTTTTTTTTTGTAGAGACAGAGTCTCACTGTACTGCCCTCGGGTAGAGTGCCGTGGCGTCACACGGCTCACAGCAACCTCTAACTCTTGGGCTTACGTGATTCTCTTGCCTCAGCCTCCGGAGCAGCTGGGACTACAGGCGCCCGCCACAACGCCCGGCTATTTTTTGGTTGCAGTTTGGCCGGGGCTGGGTTTGAACCCGCCACCCTCGGTATATGGGGCGGCGCCCTACTCACTGAGCCACAGGCGCCGCCCTATTTAAGCATTTCTTATTGTTAAATGTAATATATATCCAGAAAAGGGCATATAACATATATGGGCCATTTTGTAAATAGTTAATAAATTAATCATCTGTGTCTGCCTAATAATCAACCTTCTAAGAGAGACCAATTGCATTTCTTTCTGGGAACACTGAAGAGAGACCAATTGCATTTCTTTCTGGGATTACAAGAATTTAACAATTATTTAGAGAAGGGAAAGGTTGGTGGCAGAAAGACCAATCACTGGTAATTTCAACCATATTTAAGTGTGTCAATTGCATTCACAATGTTGTGCAACCATCATAAGTATCTATTTCCAAAATTTTTCATCACTTCAACAGAGATTCTATACCTATTAAGCAATTACTCTCCATGGCTCTCTCCTTTAATCCCAGCAACATGTAATTTACTATCTGTATGAATTTGCCTATTATAGATATTTCATGTAAGTGGAATCATACAGTATTTGTCTTTTTGTGGTTACTTCAGCAAACATGATGTTGGACTAGTGTCTTTTATCTGAACTGTTGAATAGTGGTGGTAAAAATAGAGAGGAGGGATGATTTGGGGAGACATTAATAAGATATTTGTAGACTTCAACTGGACTTAAATTAAAAAAAATAACACCAGCGTCTTTAATTATTAAACAAGATGGGAAATATAAGGTGCTAGGTCAAGAGATTTAGTCTGTCTAAAAGCCAGGATTAGGTGCCCGTGGATGACAGCCTACTATTTGAGAATGACTATAAATATAAAAATGAAAAAAAAAAATTCAAAGAAGAGTATTTCAGGGCATGTGAAAATTACATAAAATATAAAACTCAGTATACCTAAGTTTTATTGGAACACAGCTATGCTTATTTGTTTATATATTGTCTGGCTGCTTTTGCTGAGTGTTGTAGGAGACTGTATGGCCTGTAAAAGCCTAAAAATTTTCTATCTGGTTCTTCGCAGTAAGTGTTTGCAGACCTCCATTTTAGATTGTGGATGAACAGAAATAAATAAGGCACTGTTTCCTGTCCTTAAGGAAACTCAATGGTCTAGTTGAAGAAAACTAGGGCAGAGAAAAAGTGTTTAGCAATTCTTAGTTAACTAACGTTTTATGTCACAACAGTTATCATATATCACAAAATGACTGCTGGTTGAGAACACGTGGAAATATGAAGGGACTGTGTTTATCTGAGGTTTTTTCAGTAATTGAGGTGACCTTAAAGCTAATAGACTTCTAACTTACAGCTTCTTTACCTTTGTAATGCTAGAAACCGTATACTTCATTGCCTTTCAGATGTGGTGGTGCTAGAATTTGTTACATTTTCCATGAGACTTTTGGGCGAACCTTAGAATCTGTTGACCCCCTTGGTGGCCTTAACACTATTGACATTTTGACTGCCATTAGAAATGCTACTGTGAGTATGCTTAATTTTCAGACTTAAAAAATGAGGTTCGGGTGGCTCCTGTGGCTCAAGGAGTAGGGCAGTGGTCCCATATGCCGGAGGTGGCGGGTTCAAACCCAGCCCTGGCAAAAAAATAAATAAATAAATAAATAAAGTAACTTAAAAAAAAAAAATGAGGTTCACTAATGCGTCAGATGCTGGGGAAACATGTTACAAAAGACCATGTTTTTTTATTAGCAGTCCTGAGTAATTTCCCATTGTAAAATTCTCAACTTTTCTGCTCACTGGAAGATAGATTTGGGGGGCTGTCAGCAAAGAACAGCTAAGAAGAAGTTTAATGAAACACTTCCATGTCACACTTCCAACTGGGGTTGTGCAGATTACAATGCAAAGTCAGGCTCTGTGCAGTTGCTAATTCTCTGCTCTGCTGTGGGCTTAGACCCCTAGGACTCTCACTGGGGCTCTGTACACGTCACTTGCTGTGAATTGTCAACCCAGAACAAAGGGAAGCCCCTTCTACAGGGACGGCTCCCCTGGGGGACATCCTGACCAGGCTTATCGTCTGTGGACTCAGGGATGATGGTGTTTTTATTGTGAATGGGATCTTTTTCTCATTGAAATATCATCACACTGGAAATTGTACTATATGTAAAAAAACCCCAAAGGATAGTTTTATATCTGAAATACACATAAATTATGGCTATATGGTTTATTGGAAAGTAGTACTGTAACATGAAGAGTTACTTGCTATAAATTTTTTCTATTTAAAAAAATGAGGTTCATTTTCTTATCCATATACTGTTACCTTTTTAAATTAATTGTATAGTTTATTTTCCTCTCATACTTGAAAATTAAGAAGCAGTTTTTATGAAAATTACCAAAAAATGTGATTTAGTTCTTTAAACTTTGGGAAGAACTGAAATTACATGTACCTACAGTAAGAGGTGTAAGTTTTATTTTTTCAGGGTCCTCGTCCTGCTTTGTTTGTGCCTGAGGTTTCATTTGAATTACTGGTCAAGCGGCAGATTAAACGTCTAGAAGAGCCCAGCCTCCGTTGTGTGGAACTTGTTCATGAGGAAATGCAAAGGATCATTCAGCACTGTAGCAACTACAGTACACAGGTAACCTGAGAGAAATGCAAACGACAGATTTCAGAGTAACCAGTAAAGGACGTGAGGTGGTGATTTCATAGGGTGAGTAGGAATGTATAAGATAGGCAAGAAGTTAAAATCTGTTTCTCTTATCTAAAAGTGATTTGAGAATTTGAATATTCATAGATGAAACTTCCAGATCTAATTCAGAATTTCAGTGATCATTAGGTGATAAATAAATGGTACTTTTCTTTTTCTCTTTATTTATAGGAATTACTACGTTTTCCTAAACTTCATGATGCCATAGTTGAAGTAGTGACTTGTCTTCTTCGTAAAAGGTTGCCTGTTACAAATGAAATGGTGAGCTACTGTGTCGCAAATCATCATTGTATTCACCATTAATAAAAGTTTAAAGTTTTGTTTGGTTGCTTTTTAATACAGCATTATATGATTAGAGTTTAGGCATAATGTGGGCAGCGCCTGTGGCTCAAGGAGTAGGGCACCGGTCCCATATGCCGGAGGTGGCGGGTTCAAACCCAGCCCCGGCCAAAAACCATAAAAAAAAAAAAAAAAAAAAAAAAAAGAGTTTAGGCATAATGTTTCTGAGTGTATTGGGAGGAAAAAAGTGAGTTTTGCCAAGGCAGGTGGATTGCTTGAACTCAGGAGTTTGAGACCAGCCTGAGCAAGAGTGAGATCCCATCTCTAAAACTAGCTGAGTATTGTGGTGGGTGCCTGTAGTCCCAGCTACTCGGGAGGCTGAGGCAAGAGGATCTCTTGAGCCCAAGAATTTGAGGTTGCTGTGAGCTATGATGCCATAGCACTCTACCCAGGGTGACAAAGTGAGAAACTGTTTCAAAAAACAAAAAAAGTGAATTTTAATCTTATTTCAATGAAAAATTTCAATAATTCTGGCATATTTTTTTCTTCATATTTTAATCATTGTTAGCCTACAGCCACAGGCTTTCATGAGATTGGTTGTAGAAGTTTTGCTCTGTTACATAGTGCCACTGATAAAGTGGAAAACCAACTTTGCCTTCAGCCTTAGCAAAGTGAACCTTTATAGCATGTTATTAGTTTATGAAGTACGCCAAGATAATCTGGCCACTTGTACGGTTTGCTTGTTTGATGACCTAGTACTATAATATCATAGTTGTTTGCTACTATTCTGTGGGTTGCTGCTATCCACAGCAATAAAAATGCTGAAATTGGCAGAAATATGGGACAAACATTTAAAATTGCCCTTATGCCTCTAATTGTTCGCTGGGTTTTTTTGTTTTTTGTTTTTTCTTTTTTATGGTCATTAAAAGTGCATTTGGGTCCCTGGCTCAGGATGGTGAGCCCCAGTCGAGGTTACTAAGAGTACAAAACCATCCTTGGAAGTATAGAATGTTAAGTGCCACTGCTTGATTGTTCCCTTAACAAGGATAAAGCTCAGATTCAGATGTCTAGAAACGAACTTAGCCTGCTCTCAGCACTCCTCTCTGATTCCACCAAAATCACGGGGTCTTCCCTTGAATAGACTCCTTCACCTAGTTCTGAGGCTGTATGTGCTGTTCTGATACCTTAGGTTTGTCAGGATAGTGCAGAGAACATAGTAAAGGACTTAAATTTATTCTCTCTGTAAGCCTTAGAAATTCTATAGAGGGCTGGAGAAATTAATTTCAACTTTTCTTTTTGATTATTAGCCCCTTAGGATTTTGAACCACGTAAGATATTTTAACTAGGTGCTTCATAATTAACACTCATCAGTCACTGTCTCAGGTCCTTAAAATGTATCTTTACCCAAATAAAGTTAACATCTTTTACTTATGTCTGATTATTTATTATTATTTTGTAGAGACAGAGTTTATACCTTATCGCCCTTGGTAGAGTGCTGTGGCGTCACACAGCTCACAGCAACCTCCAACTCCTGGGCGTAGGCGATTCCCTTGCCTCAGCCTCCGCAGTAGCTGGGAATACAGGCACCCGCCACAATGCCCGGCTGTTTTTTTGTTGTTGCAGTTTGGCTGGGCTGGGTTTGAACCCACTACCCTTGGTATATGTGCCCGGCGCCCTGCCCACTAAGCCATAGGCGGGCACTTATGTCTGATTATGAACTGTTTTCTTATTATGGACCCTGAACTAAAACTTTGATATGGAAGAGTGGATGATCTGAGGTTTTAATAAAAGAATTGCAGAAAGCCCTGGACCTTATATTTGTATCAAGTAGACAGTTTTCTTTTTCCTAGCAATAAAATACTTCTAGCTTGCCTTAATGTCATTTCCTCCCCATAGTAATGGAATTCTAGATGCTGAGATGTAATTTAAAAGTTAGAGCAAATTATCATTTGGCATACAGTTTTTCAGTTGGAGTCTAATTACTCAGTATGTAGGCATGAATTTCCTGTACTTTTTCAGTATTGTGTTTAATAGATTTTATAAGTTTTTCTCAATCTAAACTTGGGTTGACCTAATTTTGAAGATAGCCTAACTTTATTTTTTCTAGGTCCATAACTTAGTGGCAATTGAATTGGCTTATATCAACACAAAACATCCAGACTTTGCTGATGCTTGTGGGCTAATGAACAATAATATCGAGGTAAATACAACTGAAACTGTTCTTTTTCACAGGTAGAAAATCTGTTGTAATTCAATCATGTCTAACTTATTTAGCATGAGATAACTATAAAATAGACATGCACCATATTAGTGCCTATTTTATGCTAGGAAACATTTTTTCTTAAGTTCTCAAAACCAGCTGGAGGCATTATTCCTACTTTCAGCTGGAATTCAAGAGAGAATCTGGGAATTTACTGATTTAGTGTTGAAGAACTGCCTGGTTTTATTTCACTGACTTATAGCTTATTCAGGTTGAAGTGTTTTAAATAAAGTGAGTGTTAAAAATTGTTTTCATTTGGCTCTGAAAATTGTAAAAGAAGCATTTAAGAATTACCCATCTTTCCATACATTTGGAAAAGCAGAAGAGTCTTTTCATCACTAATAGGGTGGCTACATTTCATTTATTTTTTTTTCCTTTTGATGTTAATATAACAAATTGTGTAAGATCTCAGAGCCAAGGCTGGTGGAGAGAGCAATTTATCCAGATGCTCATTTTTTCTCTTCCACTTTTATCTAAGAACACTGTTTTTCTGCTATTTCCGAATCCAGTTAAGACCTCAGACTCTCTTCCTATACCAAATTCCTATTTCTGCATATGGTGGAAAGAAAATTTTAAACATGCCACTAAGAACTGGAAGGGACCCTGGGTTACTGACTTCAACTATGGTTAAAAAAGATGAGAAGCTTGAGGCCCACAGGGGATATATTCCTTTGGTGCTAACTTTGCAGGGCACTGTTAATAGGAAACACGTACTTTCTCCTAAATAGGTATAGGGAGCTGGGTGTTTTTTTGTTGTTGTTGTTACATAGCTGGGGTGATTATTACTATCATAAACAATTCCAAAATGCATATATGAATAAAGCACTCAAATTGCACTAGTTAACAGTTATGTTAAAAATTAGCATGTAGACACTTGCTTAAAGGATTTAGTTTTTTTTTAACATTGAAACCAACTTCATGGAAAACACGTATCTAGAGCAGTTCTGTTATATTGACAAGGTCAGTTTTAGATTAGTATTTTTCTACAGTGAGTATGTCTCTGGTTTTAATAAGTGTGCCAAAGAACTTCATGTGAATATTCTCATTTAATCTTTGCCATAGCCCTTTGAGGGTAGATAATGTTAACCGATTGGAAAACCCAAAGATTAGAAAGAGTTGGTAACCTGTTTACTTAAAGCTAGTAAGCCAGGTTGCTGGGGTCCAGGGCCACCTAAGGTCTAGTCAGGACCTTATAGCTTATTCAGGTTGAAGTATATAAAAGTGTTAAAAATTGTTTTCATTTGACTCTGAAAGTTATAAACAGAACTAGGATGAGAATTGCTGTTCTTTAGATTCCCTGCCTTTTGCGTTGTATCCCTCTTCAAATTGTATATTTATACATACTCTTTATTCTAAAGATTAATATCCATTTTTACCTCTTATATCTTTTGTCACTGGCTAACCTCATGAACAAATGAAAATGGGTCAAATTTCTGTCAAAAAATTCTTACACATAAAATGTCATTGTCAAGTTTGTTAAACTTTTTTGGAAATTTGAGTCCATAAAATACTTTATATTTAAAAAAAAAAAAAAGAAATACTTTATATTTAGGAGCAGTTTTGGCTGTATTTAACCTAAATGCTTTCCTCCTACATTTGACGCCACCTGTGAGAGATCCATCATCACCATCTGCATATTTCTGTGTCTTCATAATCCTGACCCTTTCATAGTGCTTAGATATAGCAGGTGCATGTTGATTTGTATTTAAGTTTCTTTACCTTTGTGCTATGGTTGGTTACTTTGATAAGATTAGCAAATTATAACAGTGGGCAGTTGATCAGTCTGCTAAATCAGCCAAGTTACAGAAAGGACTATCAGTCGTCAACACCATTTATTTCCTGGAGATAGCTTTAGGATAAGGAAAATGGAACAGTTTTTAAGGATAACCTCAATCATGGATATTTCCTTAAGTTATAGTTCTGTGTGTAGGAGTTGTGTGAATTTTAACACAAAACTGCACGTTAGAGTGATTTTTAAAGACTTTGCTAAGTTTTCTGTGATCTGTGTGCTTCAGATTCTACATGGTATGCTGGAGACTTACGTTCCACATATATGTGGGGACAGTTTAAATCAAGGTTTCTTAACTTAGTGGCAAAGGGAGAGATGTCCATCTGCTGCCTTTCCTTTGAGAATCGCTGCTACAGGAAGCCACTGTTACTAACACTCTATTGTATCCCTCAACTGTGTTGAGGCAGGAAAAGATTGAGAAGCATTGGGTTAAATGCTTTCTTATGTGTTTTAAAATATGATAATTATAGCATGAGTCCCAAAAGTGAGGATACACCTGAAAGTTATTCCATACTTATCAATTAAGATGAACATTTTTTAGTAGGTAAATACTCAGTACTCTGATAATCACTTCTGTTTTGCTTGTGTTTTTTATAGGAACAAAGGAGAAACAGGCTAGCAAGAGAATTACCTTCAGCTGTACCACGAGACAAGGTAAAGAAAACTGTTTTGAAAGCACATTCCTAATACCCAAAGGTGGATTGGTGTGCCTCAGTATTATTCAGTTCTAGGAGCAATTTTTTCTTTTTTTTTAATACTTCATTAGAACTATTTAATTGTTTTGAGTAAAGATAAGCATGTTTAAAACGGTGATTTTTTTTTAAATTTAAAGTTAATAGTATTTTTAATACAATGGAATAAATATTTATAGGTGGCTTTTAAGCATTAAAGCTGCCTTTAAAAAAATTCAGTCAGTGGGGCAGTGCCTGTGGCTCAAAGGATTAGGGCGCTGATCCCATATGCCGGAGGTGGCGGGTTCAAACTCAGCCCTGGCCAAAAACTGCAAAAATAAATAAATAAATAAATAAAAATACTGTAAAAAAAAGAAAATTCAGTCAGCCACTTTATCAGCTTGTAAAATCAGTTGAAATGACTAATGACTTCTTAGAGACAAAAGACAATATCCACATAACATTTTAATTACCAATAATACCTATGATGGTTGCATATATTAAAGTGTGTATAAAATTTTGTTATTTTGAATTCTTTGCCAGAAAAGAATCTTTATCAAATAACAAAAATAAAAACAAAGCTTTTGGATTTCTCCTCCTACGTACTCATCTGAAGAACACAACGGTGACGATACAGGAAATAGGCAGGGCAAACAATTTTTATCTCCCATGATTACTTTCATTTTTCATGTTATTTTACTATTTTGTTACAGAGGTGAAAAATTCACATTTATAGTGTTTCTCAATGCATTTTTGGCATCCTTGATTTTTTTTCCCCCTGCATTTTTTGCCTTTAGTCTTCTAAAGTTCCAAGTGCTTTGGCACCTGCCTCCCAGGAGCCCTCCCCTGCTGCTTCTGCTGAGGCTGATGGCAAGGTCTGTTCTGATTCTTAATCTAAGCCTGCATGCCTAGTTGTTTTGTGCACCATAATCTTCTGAAAACAGTACACTGGATAGAAGAATAGTAACATAGAATGTTGTGCTACGGTCAGATCATTTTAGTGTAATATAAACTTTAAAACTACTTAATAGTGTATACTTTATAAATATTGTTGACATGCTTTTACTTACAATATATAAAGTGCACACAGAAAAGAAGTAATTTAATAATCCTGCACTTTTTGAATTTCAAGGCATTGGTATTTAAATTTTGCTTTTTGTTAAATTGCATGTTTTAACATATCTTTTAACAGTTAATTCAGGACAGCAGAAGAGAAACTAAAAATGTGAGTCTCTTGCTTCAAAATGGAAATGTTAGTACCTTTGGTTCTCACTGAAACACTGTCTTTACAACCATTGAAGAACCTGTTTGTTCAGTGGCATCTATCTCTTATTGTCTGTGTTACGTTCTTAATGTTTCTTTTATCTAACCCATGTAAGATGGCATTAGGTCTAGTTTTAACTAGTAACAATAAGCTTTCCCACAGTTTTCTCTGTTGAAGAATAATTTTAACTTAGAGTTTGGTAGGAAATTAAGATTTCAGAGATGGAAATTGTACTTTTGGACATTTCCTCTTTTAAGATTTTGAGATCTGGGGGCGGCGCCTGTGGCTCAGTGAGTAGGGCACCGGCCCCATATGCCGAGGGTGGCGGGTTCAAACCCTGCCCCGGCCAAACTGCAACAAAAAATAGCCGGGCGTTGTGGCGGGCGCCTATAGTCCCAGCTACTCGGGAGGCTGAGGCAAGAGAATTGCGTAAGCCCAAGAGTTAGAGGTTGCTGTGAGCCGTGTGACGCCACGGCGCTCTACCCGAGGGTGGTACAGTGAGACTCTGTCTCTACAAAAAAAAAAAAAAAAAAAAAGATTTTGAGATCTGGGCGGCACCTGTGGCTCAAGGAGTAGGGTGCTGGTCCCATATGCCGGAGGTGGCGGGTTCAAACCCAGCCCCAGCCAAAAACCACAGAAAAAAAAAAAAAAAAAAGATTTTGAGATCTGTTCAGTACTAATGTATGATCCTACAACACTTCTTTCTTATGCTTGCAATTAGTTTGTACTTGTCACCCTAAATCTGTAGCCTCATATGTGCTTTAAAAGCTTAAGCAAACCCAAAATTAAAAGGAAAACTAAGAGTTTGACACTGTTGTCAATAGTTGATAAGCCTTTTAGTGGAAAATTAAATAATATGTAAATTATTCAGACCCATTTCTCTTTCTAGCTTTTCTGCCATTTCTTTCCTTGTGTGTTGTCCATATTTAAGGTGTATTGATCTCCTCTCAGTTCTGTGTGCTCAGCTATTAAAAGAACCATCTAAATCACTATACAAGTTTTATTTCATTCATGGCATCACAATGAATGTGCCAACTTAAGATTTCATTTGCAGTATTATTCATGTATGGTTAACACACACATTTTAAAGTTAATGTACAATGTAAATGTATTGCCTATATCTAGAATTAGCTTACATTAACTAACACACTGAAGAAAGACATTGGCCAATATTTTGATTCTGAAAGATACCACCCAGCTGCCATTTTCCGAACAACTGCTATAATGCTCTTCTGCTAAATTTATATAATCCATTTTTAGATAAGATTTTTTTTTTTTTTTTTTTTTTGTAGCGATAGAGTCTCACTTTATTGCCCTTGGTAGAGTGCCGTGGTGTCCCACAGCTCAGAGCAACCTCCAACTCCTGGGCTTAGGCAATTCTCTTGCCTCGGCCTCCCAAGTAGCTGGGACTACAGGCACCCGCCACAACTATTTTTTTGTTGCAGTTTGGGTAGGGCCGGGCTCGAACCCGCCACCCTCAGTATATGGGGCCAGCACCCTACCCACTGAGCCATAGGTGCAATAAGTTTTTTTTTTTTTTTGAAACAGAGTCTCACCCTCAGTAGAGTGCCATGGCATCAGCTCACAAGAGCTCAAACGATCCTCTTGCCTCAGCCTGCCAAGTAGCTGGGACTATGAGGTGCCCGCCACAAGGCTTGGCTATTTTTAGAGACATGGTCTTGCTTTTGCTTAGGCTGGTCTTGAACTCCTGAGCTCAGTCCATGCACCCATCTTGGCCACCCAGAATGCTAGGATTACAGGCATGAGCCACTGTGCCTGGCCCTAGATTATAAGATCTTTAAGAACATCAAAAAAGGGCGGCGCCTGTGGCTCAGTCTGTAGGGCGCCGGCCGCATATACCAAGGGTGGCGGGTTCAAACCCAGCCCCAGCCCAACTGCAACCCAAAAATAGCCGGGCGTTGTGGCGGACGCCTGTAGTCCCAGCTACTCGGGAGGCTGAGGCAAGAGAATCGCTTAAGCCCAGGAGTTGGAGGTTGCTGTGAGCTGTGTGAGGCCACGGCACTCTACCAAGGGCCATAAAGTGAGACCCTGTCTCTACAAAAAAAAAAAAAAATGAACATCAAAAAAAAAATCTTAATGAACTATCTGTTTCCCCCATTATTGTAAC
Organism: Nycticebus coucang; assembly: GCF_027406575.1. NCBI lineage: Eukaryota > Metazoa > Chordata > Mammalia > Primates > Lorisidae > Nycticebus > Nycticebus coucang. Next base: position 28,135,990 of record NC_069791.1, on the reverse strand, counting down.
AGTCATTTTTATTTTATTTTATTTTTTTTGAGACAGAGTCTCACTCTTGCCCTGGTTATAAGTGCCATGGCTCACAGCATCCTCAAGTTCAAGAGTTCCTTTTACCTCAGCCTACCGAGTACCTCAGACTACAGGCACTTGCTTGCCACAAAAATTTTCTATTTTTAGAGAGAGGGTCTCATTGTTGCTCAGACTGGTCTCGAACTTCGGAGCTCAAGCAATCTACCTGCCCTGGCCTCCCAGAGTTCTAGGATTATAGGCCACTGCACCCAGCCAGAGTCACTTTTTCTTTTTTAATGTCAAGCAAGACACTTAACATATATCCTAGAAAATAAAGTCGCAAAGGCACTTGTGATTAATGGTGGTACTAGATTTTTTTTTGTTGTTGTTGAGACAGGGTCCCACCCTATGCCCCTGAGCAGAGTGCAGTGGGCGTGGTAGCTCACCACAACCTCAGACTCGGGCTGCGGGCACCCCCGCTGCCTCAGCCTCCGGAAGCCACTGGGATTACAGGCGCTTGCCGTGGCGCCCAGCTGGGTTTTTCCATTTTTTTCATGAGTCGGGGTCTCACTGTCGCTCAGGCGAGTCTCGAACTCCCGAGCTCAAGCGATTCTCCCTCCTCAGCCTCCCACAGTGCTGGGATTACAGGCGTGAGCCACCGCGCCCGGCTATACTAGATTTTTTTCCAGCAGATCCTTCCTCAGGAGAATTTGTGTTTATGTCACAGTCTACATTTGAGGCAGCTTATAGTGATCGTCAGCCTAAGAATACTGTGTAGTTTTTTTTTTTTTTTTAAGAGTTTCTACTTTGACCTCATGGCATTTTTTTGTTGACTATTAGGAATGTAAACTTACTTGAGAAATATATAAACCAGGCGTCCTCAATCTGCGGCCCGCGGGCCACATGAGGCAGTGTGAATTGTATTTGTTCCCGTTTTGTTTTTTACTTCCAAATAAGTTATGTGCAGTGTGCATAGGAATTTGTTCATAGTTGTTTTCTTTTAAACTATAGTCCGGCCCTCCAATGGTTCGAGGAACAGTGAATTGGCTCCCTGTTTAAAAAGTTTGAGGACACCTGATATAAACTTTTAAGTTTGGAGATAGAAGTTCATAGAACTTTTGGAGAAACGACAGTGCAGCAGTGTTTAAGATTACTTGAAGAAATTATACTGAATGGCAGATCTTTGTCCTTGTGTGTGCTTTTAATGAGCTTTGCTTTTAAGGGCAGCTTATTTTTTCAACAATCTACTACTTGAAGGGTGGGAGAAGAGGAGAAATTTTGAAGTTAGCAAATGGTAAAGAAAAAAGGAATTCAATATGACCTAAATTGACTGAAACCTTGCACACATTTTACAACAGAACTTATTTTATAAAGCTTAGCATTCCAATTACGTCACCCACTGTCACCTTCTGACCCCATCATCTGTCTGAATAGACTAAATTGCAGATGGGTACTAGATGTGTGTTCTAGACTACTGTGAAAGAAAATGAGCTTTGTTTAGTTAATGTCAGATATGACATGGTTGGTACAGGTTTTGGAACATGTTTTTTTCAGGTTGCATCTGGAGGTGGTGGGGTTGGAGATGCTGTTCAAGAACCAACAACAGGTAACTGGAGAGGAATGCTGAAAACATCAAAAGCAGAAGAGTTATTAGCTGAAGAAAAATCAAAACCAATTCCAATCATGCCAGCCAGTCCACAGAAAGGCCATGCTGTGAATCTGCTGGATGTGGTAAGCCATGAGAATTTGGTTTAGAAGACCCAATTCGTAGGAGGACACTTCCAAAGACGAAAGGAATGAAAAGTCCCAAAAACTTAATTAAACTTTTGAATATTAAATGTTGCCTTTTGAAAATGGCACCAACATAACATTTAACATTTTTTCCTCCTCACCCCACTTAGCCAGTTCCTGTTGCACGAAAATTATCTGCTCGGGAACAGCGAGATTGTGAGGTCATTGAACGACTCATCAAATCCTATTTTCTCATTGTCAGAAAGAATATTCAAGACAGGTTAGTATTAACATAAATCACAGACTATAAAACTGCTAGATGATTACATGACCTGTTTTGAAAATACATGTCTTTAAAAAATTTTAGGTTAGTTTTTATTCTATCAAATGGAGTCTCTGTTAGTCTTTGGGTAACTGTGGCAGCATGGCTCAGCTTGTTAGCACAGAATGATGTATTAGATAAGAATAACTGTTAAGAAATGAAATATTTTGTTCTGTGTGGTTGACCCATACACTTAAGAAAATGTTTTTCTAAATTTAAGGCTGGGCATGGTGGCTCATGCCTGTTAATCCTAGCACTCAGTGAGGCTGAGGCAGGTGGATTGCTTGAGCACAGGAGTTCGAGCCCAGCCTGAATTACAGTAAGACCTTGTCTCTAAAAAAAAAAAAAAATAGCAGGGCATTTTGGCGGGTGCCTGTAATCCCAGCTACTTGGGAGGCTGAGGCAAGAGAATTGCTTAAGCCCAAGAGTTTGAGGTTAGCTGTGACCTGTGACACCACTGCATTCTACTGAGGGCAACAAAAAAAAGTCTTTTAAAAAAAAGATTTAGTAGTTGTATTAATTATTTTGGCTAATAACACTTACTTTTTTTTTTTTTGGTTTTTGGCTGGGGCTAGGTTTGAACCCGCCACCTCTGGCATATGGTACCAGCGCCCTACTCCTTGAGCCACAGGCGCCACCCTTATCTTTTTAATTATTTGGTTCTCCAAATATAAAAATAAATGTCTCTCACTAGGAAATGTATTTTTTCATTCTAATTCCAAATTTTTTTTCATGTGTCCACTGCCTAATGTTTCTTCTTGATGTTGCCTATGATGTCATTTTATGCAGTAATAGGGGGAATAAAATTTTAATTATATAAAGTGATGTCATTCTATTAGAAATTTATTTATTTATTTATTTTGGAGACAAGAGTTTTATTATGTCGCCCTCAGTAGAGTGCTCTGGCATCACAGCTCACAGTAACCTCAAATTCTTGGGCTTAAGCAATTCCTTTGCTTCAGCCTCTCAAGTAGCTGGGACTACAGGTGCCTGCCACAATGCCCAGCTATTTCTTGTTGCAGTTATCATTGTTGTTTTAGCTGGTCCCAGGCTGGGTTCAAACCTGCTATCCTTGGTGTATGTGGCTGGCGCTGTAACCACTGTATGGGTGCCGAGCCTAGAAAATATTGTGTGCCCAATTTGTGGTAATCTGCTAGCAGGTAAGAGAAATTTTACAGAGGGATAAAATAGTCTAAAATGAGATCTGTAATTTTGTCTGTAGAATCTTTCAATTTGTGGCTTGTGATAGAAATAATAATTCTGGGCAGCACCTGTGGCTCAAAGGGGTAGGGTGCCAGCCCCAGCCAAAAACTGCAAAAAGAAAAAGAATAATTCTTTGTTTTACACTATGTCCTGAAGAAAAAATTCTAGGCCTACACTTTTGTCTCCTTCATTGCCTGCCCTTATCCCCTATAAAAGTGTTTTAAGATATAATTCATATATCACCAAGTCTACCCCCCCTTCTTTTTTTGTAGAGACAGAGTCTCACTTTATGGCCCTCGGTAGAGTGCCGTGGCCTCACACAGCTCACAGCAACCTCCAACTCCTGGGCTTAAGCGATTCTCTTGCCTCAGCCTCCCGAGTAGCTGGGACTACAGGCGCCCGCCACAACGCCCGGCTATTTTTTTGGTTGCAGTTCAGCTATTTTTTTGGTTGTAGTTCAGCCGGGGCCGGGTTTTGAACCCGCCACCCTCGGTATATGGGGCCAGCGCCTTACCGACTGAGCCACAGGCGCCACCCAAGTCTACCCCTTTTAAATGTACTTGGCAGTGGTTTATAGTGTGTATCACAGAGCTGTGCAACCACTGGGTATAATCATTCCGTAACATTTGCACTTCTTCCTATCCCTGGCACCTACCAACCTAAAATCTCTATGGATTTGTCTATTCTGGACATTTCATATAAGCGGGCTCACACTAAAGTTCATTCATATTGTAGCTTGGATTGGTATTGTCACATGCTCTATGTGATGATGATTCAGTCAAAAAATGGACCACATATGACAGTGGTAATACCATACCTTTTCTATGTTCAGATATAAAAATACTTAACACTGTGTTACAGTTGCCTACAGTGTCCAGTACAGTAACATGCTGTACAGGTTTGTAGCCGGGAGCAACAGGCTTTTAGACCATTCGGGTTTGTGTAAGTGCTCCACATTGTTTCACACTTCTCAGTGTATCTCAGTTAAGTGACACACACACACACACACACATATATATATGTTTACCCATTTGTTAGTAGGTAGATGTTTAGGTTTTTCCCACTTTTTGGCTATTTCGAGTAATGCCCATTGCAGAGTTTTGACATAAGAGATTGATGACAGATGAGGTGAAAGAAGGTAAAATAACAAAAACTATGGCTTCTAATATTTGATTGTAATTAAGTAAAAATCTGAAGGGTGATTAACTTTATTATTATGAATTTAGCATCTAAGCCCAAATTTTTAAAAGTAGAATTTTTGCCAGAATTTTATAATTTGGTTTTGTTTTGCAGTGTGCCAAAGGCAGTAATGCATTTTTTGGTTAATCATGTGAAAGACACTCTTCAGAGTGAGTTAGTAGGACAACTGTATAAATCATCCTTATTGGATGATCTTCTGACTGAATCTGAGGACATGGCACAGCGTAGGAAAGAAGCAGCTGACATGCTAAAGGTAATATTGTGAAATATTTTTGAATTTGTATACCTGGGTACTAGATGTGTATATATAGGCAAGGAGTTTAAAATGTATCCTGATCCTTGGATATGTACAGACTCTAGCAAGGTTTTTTTCTGTTGGTACTTAATTGATTTCAGATTCCAGAGATGTTGGTTAGTGTAAATGTACCACATAGAAATTAGTGAAATCCCACATAATTCAGATTAATATATGTTTTATGTCTTTCAATGCAGGCATTGCAAGGAGCTGGTCAAATTATTGCTGAAATCCGAGAGACTCATCTTTGGTGATGAGAACTATATAATCCTGAGACTTTGTTGACTCAACCTGCTAGTTACTGCCTACTTGAGTAGAATTTTATTTATGAACTCCTGCGTATTGCAATGGTATGAAGCTGCTCATGTGAAGACTGGCTATAACCTGAAAAGTGTACTCTGTACTGGAGAACAAATCACACATTTAATCCAAATAATAAATGGCTGTTTCTAAAGTTTCCCAATACATATGAAATAATATCAAGTCTGTCTTGTGACAGTTTCATTTGAACTTAAAAAGAACTGTTCTATTCTATTTGTACAAAGCAGTTTGCCTGTGTATAACATGACCTGTGTAATCTTTGTTAGTAGTTTTAAAGCGGCTGCCATAGTCCTTCAGAAAGAAAGCACCAAGACAACATTTCCTATGACTATAATGCATGTACTGTACAGGCTTTGAAAGATGTGGGTTGGCAAGTCACTGCATTCCACCTGTCCTTCAGTTTAGTTTTTTTCTCTTTGAGCTTCTCTACGGCCTTTGATGTTATAAGAAAGCTGAAATGCACAAGAGGATCTGAAACACGGATACAGATGCGGCGCACAAACGTGTAGTTACATGGCTCTTCCACTTCTGGGTCCACATCACCCGAGTGCATTAAAATTTAAAGTAAACCTGAAAGCATGCATTACAGTTGCCTTCATTAAAAACAATTAGACTCAATTCCCTAGTAAGACTTGGTAATGATGGCCAGTTCCTTTTAGTTTTAGAAGATCCAGTGATGACTTAAATTCCCCTTAATTTGCAAGTAAAAGTAGCAAGATACTTCTCTAAAATGGAACACTTATCCCACACTCCAAGATTCACTTTGAGGTGGGACTTAAGACCAATCTACACCAAGTATTAGTTGGTAATAGCAACTTTCACTTCATACCACCAAAACATTTGGGCACATGAATTCCTAAAGGGTTATAGGCTTAAACTGCGTTCTGGGGGGTGGGGGTGACATCTAGAACCAACACATTTTACTAAAATTTCCTAGGTAATTTCTGGTATGAATTACATCAATTTTTAAGGTATGAGTAGAAATCTGAACACATCCAATTCCATCTCTAACAGATAACACATTAAGTATATATTACAGGTTTTAAAATTTTTTTACAGGTTATGACCAGATTATTTATGAAGGACTATTGGCAGGGAAAATACAGGGTGGACATAAAGTTCATGTGAACTGCACATGAACTTTATGTCCACCCTGTATAAGTATGTGAACTTTAGCTTACAGTACCCATTTACCAAAAACCAGGTTCAGCAACTTATCTCAGACACAAAAATCCCTAAATTAGTCTGACATGTGGTACTGCTTTGAGTCTGTTAATCATGCCATCATGACAGAATACACAGATTCAACATGTTAGCACACTTAAAAATAGTTGTCATTAAGCACCAGTTTTGAAATTATAGCCATCCATGACATACTTTTTCCAAATCAGATGACTACCATTTGAGCCTTCTGAATTTGTAAGGAACGAAAAAAAAATTTACGCTGTACCTTTCTCCAGCACGCGAAACATTTCAAATTGAAAATGTTTTATTAAAGTATGCTACGGTAATGCACTTGCTAGTACTACACACTTTGTACAAAGAAAAACAGAGGTAAGAAATTTTAAATGAAAGGAAAACCCTTCCTTTGTTGACCCTTACTGAGTGAAGTTCTGAAATGTAGAGATGATCTCTGACATTTATAATAGACACCTGTATGTCCTTGCTGTGTAAATAAAATTACTGGTATGAAATGACACTACAGTTTGTCAATAAATGAATTCTTCCTAACTTTTCGCCCAGAGAAAGGTTTAGATGAACTATAGCTTTTTTTTTTTTTTTTGTAGAGACAGAGTCTCATTGTAGCGCCCTCGGCAGAGTGCCATGGCCTCACACGGCTCACAGCAACCTCTAACTCCTGGGCTTACGCGATTCTCTTGCCTCAGCCTCCGGAGCAGCTGGGACTACAGGCGCCCGCCACAACGCCCAGCTATTTTTTGGTTGCAGTTTGGCCGGGGCTGGGTTTGAACCCACCACCCTCGGCATATGGGGCCGGCGCCCTACTCACTGAGCCACAGGCCCCGCCCGAACTATAGCTTTTTAATAGCAAATTCTACTTTGGAATCATGCAGCTTATAGTGTACCAAGTTATACGACCTTTTCCTATTTGATTCTCACAATTGAATGAGATGTTATGATATTTCTATTTTTGCATAGAGAGATTACTTGCTGCAAGTAATCCAGGAGTAAATGGCTAGAATTTGAACACTAAAGCCATGCTCTCCTGACTGAATTTTTCAGAAGAAATGATTTTTTGTGTGTGATGCACTTGATCCTAAGTGAAATGGGGGAGCTTTATTACCTTAATTTTTCAGATGTGGAAACAGTTCTGGAGAATTACCTAGCTTAATGTTTGGAGAGCTGAACTTGTGTTTTGATTCTGAATCCTTCAAATTTTGACCTGAAAACTTCTCTTACCTGGACACCTCTTGATATTTTCATGATTGCATATTTGGTGTACAATATTTCCCTCTTTTATTTCTTTGGTTACTTAACTTTTCAGTTACTTTAAAAGTTATAATGGCAAAATTGACAGTTAAAACTAATTTAAAAGTTTCTAAATTTATAAAATTGTGCTACTTTAGAAGTCCACTGAAAACAACAAGGCTGTGAGTAACCAGAATTATATTGGAACACAGGTTAACGGACTAGAAAACTGAATTAGAAATTTCCTGAAAAGTACTGAGTGTTGTTCTTTTTTTTTTTTTTTTTTGGTTTTTTTGGCCGGGGCTAGGTTTGAACCCACCACCTCCGGCATATGGGACCGGCGCCCTATTCCTTGAGCCACAGGCGCCGCCCCTGAGTTTTGTTCTTTTCTTTGAAAAGAAATTTTCTTACTGTGATTTCTAATGCTAACTATGGCCTCATCTATCTTTTGTCCTTTATTCCTAAACAACATCAAATTTACAACTGGTTTTCCCATTTCTAGTGTGGACACCAGAGGCACTGCTGGTTTTATAAGTTAACACTAGTGAGATCAGTGTTTCATACTTGATGTGTAAGTAACCACAATTCCTTATTTACAAAACTTCTTTTTCATTGTTCTTAACACTCCAAAAAGGAGTGCAAGAAGAAGAGGAAGACAGCATTTATTTCTTTGATAAAGTAGATTTTTTTATAAAAAAAGAGATTAACCCTGGAAACCATGGTTTTCTGTGGTAGTCCTTAGTGTTTGTGTATCAGGAAATAAAATATCCCATTACTAAACAAACACCTTATCAAACACCTTATTTATTAACCAACCCATAAAAATAATGAAATTACTCACACTTTAGGCCTAGTGTATACTCCGTTCTGTTTCCCTGATTTGCATAAGCGAAGGTGTAAGTTCTGGAGCCAATCTTTCAAGTCTTGAGAATGAATGATGGGCAAGTTTGTTTGAACCACCAGAAGGATTTTTCATCATAACTGAAGCCATTTTATAATGTAAAAGTTCCTTTTTCCTATTTTAAGTAAAGAAAGTCCATTCTTGAGAATATGTTGTCCAACAACTAAAACACTCTCAGGATTTGTTACTTGTCTGTGATTTATGCTGACTCCGCCTTCTGTTATCATTCGATACCTAAAAATAGAAATGTTTAATAAATAGAACCAGTTACTGTTGATTGTCTCCCCCCAAAAGATTATTTCCCTTACAATTATTTTAGGGGTACAATTAAATTACATTGAAAAACTTTTGCAAAAATGAAATTGGTTGATTTCAGAAATGGAAAATCAGTTGATCTAAGAAATTCTAGATTAACCAAAAAATTTTTTTTTGAGACAGAGTCTCATCATGTCACCCTCCATAGAGTGATGTAATGTCACAGCTCACAGCAACCTCCAACTCTTGGTCTTAAGTGATTCTCTTGCCTCAGTCTCCCAAGTAGATGGGACTACAGGTGCCCGCCACAACATCCAGCTATTTTTTTGTTATTGTCGTTGTGTAGCAGGTCCTGTCCACGTTCAAACCCACCAGCCTCAGTGCATGTGGCCTGCGCCTTAACCACTGAGCTATGGGCGCTGAGCCTATTAACCAAAATTTTTGACAGCATATGCAAAGTTAAATGGGTTTTGCTGAAGTTATCATCCAACTAATTCAATGAACATTATGTACTAAATGTAACTACTATTGTAAACCAGCAAAGAGAAAGATAATTGAACAGTGGCAACACACTGATTAAACGCTAGAAAGAACTAGAGGTTGTTGGAGGAGCATACTGAATACTGATTGGGTGTGGGCTGGAATTTTCCTGAAAGATCAGACACTAAACTGACTGGGAAAGTGAGTAGCAGTTACCTTCACAAATGGCAAGGGAACACGGGATTAGCTAGAAAGGTGAGATCTGAAAAGAAAAGTGGGCTAGAGCATGAAAGGCCCTGGGAGTCCTCAAAAAAAAAAAAAAAAAATGGTGGTTTTATTTGAATGTGTTACGAAAAAAATTAAAGTACTAAACAGGGTTTGTTTTTTTTTTTTTTTTGGCCGGGGCTGGGTTTGAACCCACCACCTCTGGCATATGGGACCGGCGCCCTACTCCTTGAGCCACAGGTGCCACCCAACTAAACAGGGTTTTATAAAAAATGATTTCATTCAAAGACAGAAAATCTTTCTTTTAGGAAGCATTATTTTAGGCTGTTTGCTACAGCTTGCAGATCATGTTCTTTAAAATGCACAACCCTATTTAGTTTATACAATATAAAAAATACAATCAGTATTACTTAGGACCAAGGCTAAATCAGGTGTGGTGTCATCTTAAGTAGCAATAAAACTTCTGGTATCAGGCGGCGCCTGTGGCTCAGTCGGTAGGGCGCCGGCCCCATATACTGAGGGTGGCGGGTTCAAACCCAGCCCCGGCCAAACTGCAACCAAAAAATAGCCGGGCGTTGTGGCGGGCGCCTGTAGTCCCAGCTCCTCGGGAGGCTGAGGCAAGAGAATAGCTTAAGCCCAGGAGTTGGAGGTTGCTGTGAGCTGTGTGAGGCCACAGCACTCTACCAAGGGCCATAAAGTGAGACTCTGTCTCTAAAAAAAAAAAAACAAAAAAACAAAAAAAACCTTCTGGTATCAGCAAACACAACACAGGAAAGTTCAGAAGAAAATGAAAAATGCTTCCTCAGTGAGGAAAATCCTTAGGATCAGTGACTCACTGTTAAAGGACTCCACTGCCTCCCTTTGCATCACCTGAAGGACGTATAAGGCTCCAGGGTCAAATTCAGTGTACGTTAAATAAACCAGCATATTAGAGAATCAATAGAGTGGAGTCACAGGTGACGCAAAGGGAGATAATGGAGTCCCTTCTCCATGTACAGTAACCAGTGCTCTTCAGGACGAAGCAAATAATCCAGAACTGAAAGAGCAGCAGCACCTGTCATGTAACAAGCGCTGCTCACACTCGTGGCCGCAGCTGCTAACTACTGGACTTACACTAGAACTCCTGCAGGTGAGGCAGCCAGGATCTCCAGCTAACTAAAGCTTTTCCTTCTACACTTACCGCTCATTTTAAAATGACTAAGAATTATTTACATGTCCAATTACCTTTTTGTAGAACATCTTATTTATTCCCTAATGATACTACCTGAGGAATTAAGAGTATTCTCAGTTCTTGAATAAGAAAAATGTAACGCTTAAGGGGAATATTATGTAGTTTACCGTTTTCATAAATTCAACTAATATTTTAAGTAGGTTCGGTATCTGTCCTTGCCCCCCCAAAATAAAGGGTACAGAGTGAGTATGACAGAGATTGTGTGGATCTATTTATTCGGGGCCCCTGTTTCTGAGACCTTCTCAAATTAGGACCATATCCCTTAGCTGATTGTTTTTACTGAACAATGTGGTCCCTGAAACACAAGACTTTTACAATGTTGGAGGAAAAAGTGAATGGGTTAGATGTAGTTAAAGAGATAGTATTGAAGTACTGCACATATAGAAAATTTTGAAGTATTTTCAGCAATTAAACACTCTGTTTTCACTTTATTCTTGGACTAACCTAACTTCTATAAGGATGAGCTGACATTAAAGCACTATCAGGAAAATACCCTCTCTGGAAACACATGCTGTGAATTGTAACATTTAATGATGAATTAACTATGAATGTAAACGTTAAACCATCTTACCCTCTGGGACCATCTGGAATAGCATTTGCTTTGCGGCATGTATCGAGGACGTTTGTTCCAGGGTCCAGAACTAATTCAGAAAATGAAGCTTCTCTAAACAACTCTTTTAGCTCTTGATCAGACATGACCTCCAATGCATCTATGCTATTATGATAAAGGGCTTGTGTACACCTGAAAAACATTTTAAGATCCATATCATGTAATTGCTTATTCAAATACACGTTCTAATATCCATCAACCAATTACGGAGTGCCCAAGTTCCAGACTGAAACTTTCCGAAACATCTGTTTTGTATAATTCATAAATGTAATTCAAGATAATCTTTCTAATGAATATGGGTGATTTTAAAACACTTAAACACTGACAATCCCACTTAAACACTGACAGCATAACCCTAAAATAGCATACCTCCTAAATTTTCCCATGTCTGTCAGCAAAGCTCTTTTTTTTTTTTTTTTTTTTTTGAGACAGAGTCATTCTGTTGCCCTAGTGCCATGGCGTCAGCCTAGCTCAAAGCAATGTCAACCTCATGGGTTCAAGTGATGCTCCTGTCTCAGCCTCAACAGCTGGACCATAGGTGCCTGCCTCAACATCCAACTAATCTTTCTTTTTTTAGAGATGAGGGTCTCAGCTGGTCTTGAATACCTGAGCTCAGGTGATCCTCTCACCTCAGCCTTCCAGAGTGTTAGGATTAGATTACAGGTGTGAGCCATGACACCCACCCAGCTATCAAGTATTAATTAAACTAAAGGGGTACCTTTTAGCAGAATCCAGCCCCTCTTGTCCATGAACAAGCTTTGTTACTTCTGCAGCAAGTCGTTTCTGAGGAAGCCGCTTTTCTGGCTCTTTGATGTGCAGTTGCATAAGGTGGTCAATCTCTGGAAGGGGCAGAAAAGTGAAGAGCTTCAGGTACCTTTGGGATAAAACAATGAAAGCATTAACTCATTTTGTCTCCAGCCCCCTCACTTTTAAAGTAAAGTAATTGCTTTACTTAATTTTAAAGTAAGCAATTAAAGAATATTTGCTTACTTTAAAATTTTTATTTTTAAATATAAAACATGGAGAAATGTACCGAAAATAATAGATACCCATGTACATACCACTTAGGTTTAAGATGTTACTATTTTGCCATCTTTGTTTTTGATTTTTCCTTTTTGACAAAAATAGTGTAAATACAGAAATTCCAGTCCTATCACATTCCCTTCCTTGCCCCAGAGATAAGCACTAATCTAAGTCTGTGTGCATAGTTCCCAAACATGTTTTTATACTTTTGTTTCATGTGTACGTATCTATAAAGTACTGTGTGATTTAAAAACTGACAAATATAAATACGCATACTCCACATAACAATGTTTTGGTCAATGATAGACTGCATATATAACAGTGGTTCTCAAAACTATAATGTTGTTTTTTTACCATCCTTTTGCTATATTTACATACTTACCATTGAGTTACAAGTATCTACAGTATGGGCGGCGCCTGTGGCTCAGTCGGTAAGGCGCCGGCCCCATATACCGAGGATGGCGGGTTCAAACCCGGCCCCGGCCAAACTGCAACCAAAAAATAGCCGGGTGTTGTGGCGGGCGCCTGTAGTCCCAGCTACTCGGGAGGCTGAGGCAAGAGAATCACTTAAGCCCAGGAGTTGGAGGTTGCTGTGAGCTGTGTGAGGCCACAGCACTCTACCAAGGGCCATAAAGTGAGACTCTGCCTCTACAAAAAAAAAAAAAAAACAAGTATCTACAGTATTCAGTACAGTAACATGCCGTACAGGGCTATGGCCCAGGAGCAATAGGATATACCATTTAGTTTTGTGTAAGTACACTGATGTTCGCACAACCACAGAACTGCCTAACGATGCATTTCTTAGAATGTATCCCCGTTAACAGATGCATGACTGTAGTATCATCCTATATGTATCTTTTTAAAACATTTTTGTGGTGAAATATAACACACAGAAAAAAGCACATTAATTACAAAGATGCAGCTTAATGAATCATTATAAAACAAACATCTATGTAACTGTCACCCTGGTTAAGAAATATATTAACCCTACCTGAGGAAGCCCAAATATATCAAATACCCCCACGACCCCTCCAAGTTAACCACTATTCTGCCTGTGATGGATGTCATTTGTTTTTCTTTATTCCTAGATGAGTGTGATAATACGGCACTATCAAGATGACAGTTTTTTTCACTTTCTGTTGTAGGCATATTTGTTTTCTCATTAATTTGTATTCTTCTAAGAGTTTAAGGCAATGGGAGGTAAAGAGAAAATCACTTTTATCTTTTTAAAATTTTATTTTATATATAAAGAATTAGCATGGTTTCTTTCACTGTATTGGTTCCCTGGATAATCCATTCAAGGAAGATTACTTAGTTCAACCTAATGAACCGGATGTCCTTCTCATACTGACAGAAACATTGGTGGCCCATATTGAGGCCATGCTCCTGGATCAGACAGTGTTAACAAGTTCTTAAGAGTTAAGAACCCTGGCAGAATTTTCTTTGGTGGCTCCAACAGAGCTGCTGGTGATCTTGCTTTCAAGAGGGCAACAAGGTAAAAGGAGCTCAGAAAGTCATCTTTAAAGTCATTTTTTTGTTGTTGTTGTTGTTGCTGTTTTTGGCCAGGGCTGAGTTTGAACCCGCCACCTCCGGCATATGGGGCCAGTGTCCTACTCCTTTGAGCCACACATACCACCCATCTTTAAAAGTCATTTGTGAAAAGGGCGGCGCCTGTGGCTCAAGGAGTAGGGCGCCGGTCCCATATGCTAGAGGTGGAGGGTTCAAACCCAGCCCCGGCCAAAAAAAACAAACAAAAAGTCATTTGTGAGAGAAGAAAAACAAAGGGAAAATAAGGATAGCAAAGTTTAAGATGAGAGGAGTGAAAAAACTAGAATATGCAAGTAATAAAATCCTAAGAACTTGATATAGATCACAAACTTAGCTCTGTTCTCTAGCCAACCACCATGGTTGATCTGCTTTGACGCCCCCACCCCCCCAAATGTGCAGAACACAGTAAAATTGCAGTGTCTGTGTTATAATGGTTTATGTGTAAACAAAGTAAAAAACAAAGATCTATATTTTAAGTGGTACATGGAGATTCAATGGCTAAAGTTACATCATGAGTTTACAGTGTTAATATTTCTCAGCCCACTACTATAAACTCACCTTTCTACTGAATCATCTTGCTGTCTGACAAAGAATTGATACAATTCAAATGGAGATGTCTTATCTCTGTTTAGCCAGACAGCATTGCCAGCAGACTTTCCCAGCTTTGCTCCAGTTGTGCTTGTAATTAAAGGAACAGTGATTCCAAATACATCTTCTCCAGTCAGCCTATGTATAAAGAACAACTTCATTATGTGGCTCTCACACAAGTAGTGGTAGGTTCCACCATTCACCCTTCAGACTTCAGTCTGGTTACTTGCTCCAAGAACACAACTTCCTTGTCCTTACATAGTGTTAACAGCACTCACCCTATTTTTGAGTTTGTCATTTTTAACTACAATGGCATAGGTGGCTCTGGGTAAGCCAAGGGGAGGTGCTGCCTAATTAGAGATTCTGAAAGGAAGTGTAGAGAAAACTGGGTGAAGGGGCAGCCAGTAAGAGACGCTAGAGATGTTTTAAAAATAAGTTTGGCTCTGCAGCACCTGGGCTAGCCCTCTGTTTCATCTATGTAGAAAATGCCATCAAGACCTATGTTGTTTGCCAATATTTGGTGTTGACAAAAAATTTTTTGAGATGTCAACCAAAAGCGAACGCTAAGCTTCATGGATGATGCAGAACCAAAGCGGAGGTGCTACTCAAGGAGGCCCAGTAATGTTCACGTATAACCAGTTTCTCAAATCAGAAACTGAGAGGGCGACTAAGGGAAGCAAAGAAACCACAATGAATCTGGACTAGTAACTTACTCCATGCAGATTTCTAGAATACATCCCTTAGTCTCAATACCCTTAAATTGGCCCTTTGGTTCTCACTAGCCAGTGTTACTAATGCCAATACAAACGCTTACTGGAGATAATACCAACAAGGGCTTTAAGGAACCGCATCCACAATCCTGATAGCGAATCACAGGCTAGTAGTGTGTAAATTATTGGGCCCAGAATTTCTCTTGGGTCTAAAGAAACATACTTGTTGATGAACTCGTATCCAGACATGATGTTGCCCATCTGATCAGATCCTCCTAGCTGGACCCTGCAGCCATAACGCTGGAACAGGTGATAGAAATCATAGGCCTGGAGCACCTGGTAAAAAAACTCGGTCAAACTCATGCCCTCGGGGCTCTTAAGCCGCGTCTGCACGCTCAGCCTACTCAGCAGCGTGCCCATGCGGAAGTGACCACCCACTGCCGCCAGGAAGTCCACCAGGTGCTGTTTCTGGTACCAGGCTGAGTTGTCCAGCACCGTGAAGCTGCCCCAAGAACGCCCATCATTGAAGAACTGCCGGTGATTAGCCGCCAGGGCCTCCAGGCCTCGGCGCAGCGCGCGCGCGTTGCCTTTCACGCGCTCTGCGTCCAGCGCCACGCGCTCCTTGGTACGGCCGCTCGGGTCTCCCAGGCGGGCCGTGGCGCTTCCCACCAGCGCGATCACGTTGTGGCCCGCTCGCTGGAAATGAAACAGGCCCAGCAGCGCCAGCAGATGCCCCACATGAAGCGAGTCAGCTGTGGGATCGAAGCCGCAGTAAATGGTTTGGGGAAAGTTGCCCGACGTGCCACGGTCGAAGAGCTCTGGGAGCTCTATCTTCGTACCCCTCTCCGGGAAGAAATCCTTGAACAGACCCCGAGCATTCTGCGCCGCCAGTAACCCCCGGACGTCCGAGTGAGCCTTACGGAGCCCCAGGGGCAAGACTCCTGATAGGCTCGGGGCACCAGACCACCAGCCCCTGGAAAAAACACGCAACATGGGCGCCGCCATTCTGGTGGCGACACGCTAGGACTGTCGGGATTCTTAGCAGCCCGGCTGCGGCCCTTAGTTCCCGCCTCCTGCTGCTACTAGGGAAGTGCGTCAGTGCTTTTCTGCGCAGGCGGGGTAGTGCGCGAGGTGGTTGCTTAGTAACGGAGCCGGCGTCTAGCTGGTTATCGTAGTTCTCACTATTCAAGTAGTGATTTCGCTTCAGGGCCCAGTGTCCTTAACGTTCCTAAAACTTAATTTTCTCATCCTCAATGTAGGTGTTTATAATAACAGTTCCTACGTCACAGGGTTGTGAAGATGAAGAATTAAAGCACTTGTTACATGGCACTCCACAGCGTTCTACAAATGTTAACTTTCATTTAAATTTTCACGGAAAAACATTGGGATGCGCAAGTTCTTTGAAGTCGTGATTCTATGCAAAAACCTGTTCAAAGGTTATGAAGGGTTAGGAATTGGTTTAACTTGGTGGAGAGGTAACGGAGTTGGCGTCGAGTCGCAATTAGTACGGATTCCCCAATATGCGTTAGCTTCTCCAGGAGGTGGCAGTCTTGTCCAAGCTATAGCAAGAGAAAGTCAATACAATAAATTAGATGCATTAGGTCTTGCGTCTTAAAGTATTTATTTATTTATTTTTATTTATTTATCTTTTTTTATGGCCCTCGGTAGAGTGCCGTGGCATCACACAGCTCCTCCAACTCCTGGGCTTAAGCGATTCTCTTGCCTCAGCCTCCTGAGCAGCTGGGACTACAGGCGCCCGCCACAACGCCCGGCTATTTTTTGGTTGCAGTTTGGCCGGGGCCGGGTTTGAACCCGCCACCCTCGGTATATGGGGCTGGCGCCTTACCGACTGAGCCACAGCCGCCTCCGCATCTTAAAGTATTTAAATACAGGTGACTATACAGGGACACGGCTTTTTGACAGGAGTAGATTCAAATTAGTAATCATGTGGCGACAGCATGGCAGGTGCTGTGAGGACTCCACTCAGCAGGGATACGGTTCTCATTGGCGGCTGGTTGGATTCTGATCCAGCTCCAGAATCTCATTTTAGAGCCAGCTTTTAAGGACCACTCTCAATAGCAATTATCTTAGGTCGAGTTGTCCGGACTTCGAGTTGGAAATTTGTGTGCAGGAGGATTATTGCGGCCGTGCCCGTGGGAACACCGGTAATGACACGAGGGAAGCAGAGATGGGCAGGAGAGGCTGAACTATGAACAATTTGTAATTAGAAGGCTCCCACTACCCCATAGTGAGTTCTGAAGCTGGGATTTCCTTTCAGAGTCATTCTGAATTGAGGCCAGGGGACAGACCTTTTTACCCCCTTATTGACTACTCATTAAATGTGGTATACCCACGGGGAGGAAGCAAAACGCAGGGCAAGGCTTTTGGCAGAGGGCGACGTGCAGAGTCAGCTGTGAGTCGTCAGCAACTGGTACTCCCAGCAGCTGTGTGAATGTGTGCCTTGGTCCCGGAGCAGTAATCTGGGCCATAATATTCCAAACCATTCCACAGAGAACCTTTTCATCTCTTAACATTATAAAGCCGTTTAACAAAATGAAATATTAGTTTAATAATTGGTTTCTTTGCATGTGTAATTATCAGTGAATTTAGTATCTCATTACCAAATAGTCACTTCAACAGAATTTTTAGATCCTCATTCAACAGGCTAGATAACATAATCCCCAAGTCTGAAGGAAATAACCAGGGTGTGTTCTCTCATGTTATCCAAATATCTGAAAATTTGCAGTCATAACCTGTTGATCTGCAGTCTGTCTTCTGTCCCACCACTTTGATGAGGGACAGACTTCAGTATACATAGCCCAGAATTCTGAGCCTACTGCAAAGGAGAATTTCTATTTAGTACCTAACACACAGGAAGACTCGAACATTTTAGAGGGAGAATCTTTCACTCTTTTTAGGATTCTGGCTAATATGACACATAGGTATCTGGTGTGAGTAATTTTACACCAGAAAGTATAATTTTATATTGTGGCCTAATTAGTCATTCAGGAAACCCTACTTTTTACAAAAGCATGTCAGCATTACTTGGATGGCCTGTGCTTAATGGAGAAGAATCTTTGTAGATGATAAAAATTAGAAAATTTCTACCTGGAATTAAACTTTATTATAAAGTCTTTAAAAATAGATTTGAGGGGCTGGGCACAGTGATTCACACCTGTAATCCTAGCACTCTGGGAGGCCAAGTTGGGTGGATTGCTTGAGCTCAGGAGTTCAAGACCAGCCTGAGCAAGAATGAGACTCCATTAAAAAAATAAAAAAACTAGCCAGGCATTGTGATGGGCATCTGTAGTCCCAGCTACTTGGGAGGCTGAGGCAAGAAGATCCCTTGAGCCCAAGAATTTGAGGTTTCTGTGAAGTATGACACCATAGCGCTCTACCAAGGGCAACAGAGTGAGACTGTCTCAGGAAAAAAAAAAAAAAAAAAAAGATTTGAGTTCTGCTTTACCTTTTAAATTTGGTTGTATTTTATGAATGGGAGCAAAGTCTGGTGTAGAAGGTAGTACACATATCAGAGCAGGTACGATGTTAGACTTGCACACCAGCACAATGACCTGGCTAGTTTTGGAAAATATATTCAAATCTATTATTTTCCTTTCATAATTTATGTTGGTAAAATAGAGAAAATGAGGGTTGTCCAAAAGATGGGAGTAATAGAAGAAGGTCAGACTTTCAAAGTTTTGGAATTATGTTGATGGATAAAATTTTATCAGACTGCACCCATGACTTGTAGTTGGGTTAAGAAAAGATGACCAAGTTGATTCTTGATGTCTTTACTTTTGGCTTGAAAAGTGAATGAACATGTTAAAAAGTATTTTAGAAAATACGGTTTATCTCAACTGTAATAATTTGAGGTTAGCTGACCTTGAATTAGGGGCACATCTATTTTGCAACTACCCTTTCCTGAAAAAAAAATGCCACATAAATCTAAGTACTCTGATTTCTGTGGTTTTCAAAATGTAAACAATTACAATAGCATTCAAAAGGCACAAAGTAAAGAGTAATTTTTTTTTTTTGCAGTTTTGGCCAGGGCCGGGCCGAACCTGCCAGCCCCAGTCTATGGGGCCAGTGCCCTACTCCTTGAGCCATAGGCACTGCCCAAGAGTAATATTGTTTTAACTGGTCTCTATTTAATTTTGAAGCATTTCTCTGTCTTTAGCATGGTATGTATTCAGATTACAGCAAAGATCCAGGGGGGCTGAAATATAAGCTGTGGTAAGATCATAGCAAAATGACAGCGGAAAGGAGTCTGAAGAATTCTGACCATTATAATCACTTCTCTTGGAGACTGAAAGTATAGACAGCTTTCTTCAGGAATGTAAGTGGTGACATAGGTGCAAAAGGGAGCTGGTAGGAATAATAATAGAAATTGTAGGTTACTTCAGGGATTTAGCTATGGCCTTTTTCCTAGCTGAAGTATTTCCATGACATTCCTATTTCCTACTACTTGGAAACAGAAAAGGAATTTCTAAAGATTGGTTTCAAGCTTTCATCTCTTTGCATAATAGTTTATAGATCAATCTGCCTCATAATTGCATTTTTTCACATGACTTCCCTGTTGCCATATTCTTTTTATTATTTATTTATTTATTTGAGACAGAGTCTCACTTAGTTGCCCTGGGGAGAGTGCTGTGGTGTCATAGCTCACAGCAACCTCAAACTCTTGGGCTCAAGCGATTCTCTCGTCTCAGCCTCCAAGTAGCTGGGACTACAGTTGCCCGCCACAACATTCGGGTATTTTTTAGAGACAAAGTCTTGCACTCGCTCAGGTTGGTCTCAAACCTGTGAGCTCAGGCAATCCACCCACCTCAGCCTCCCAGAGTGCTAAGATCACAGGCGTGAGCCACCATGCCCAGCTATTACCATTTTCTTGAAAACCCCATCTAAAGTCCTAAAGGATCCTCCTCTTTCATTTCTAAACTAGTTCTTTCCAGGAAGTTTGTCTGCATCTGTGTTGGATGGGATAAGGGGAAGATGCTCTCATTATTCAGGTTCATAATACCCTACAATGTACTAAAATGCAAAATCAATAATGCTCATCCTTCTCACAAAAAGGAAAGGGCGGGAGGCTGAGGCAAGAGAATTGCGTAAGCCCAAGAGTTAGAGGTTGCTGTGAGCCGTGTGACGCCACGGCACTCTACCCGAGGGCGGTACAGTGAGACTCTGTCTCTACAAAAAAAAAAAAAAAAAAAAAAATATATATATATATATAAATTAACAGAATCCGAGTGTCTTGAAACTTAGTGTATGTCCTTTGACTGAAGTGGTGCTAATGTTTTTTGAGCTGATGGTTATCCTAACATTCAAGCATTTTATAGAAGATATTAGTTTCTTTTAAATGCTGGTTATAAGAGAATAATTAGACAAAAAGTTACCAGATGTGGACTTCGGGATGGTGCCTGTGGCTCAGTGGGTAGGGTGCTGGCCCCATATACCAAGGGTGCCGGGTTCAAACCCAGCCCTGGCCAAACTGCAACAAAAAAATAGCCGGGCATTGTGGTGGGTACCTATAGTCCTAGCTACTCGGGAGGCTGAGGCAAGAGAATTGCCTAAGCCCAAGAGCTCTGAGCTGTGATGCCAGGGCACTCTACCATGGGTGATAAAGTGAGACTCTGTCTCAAAAAGAAAAAAACCCCAGCAAATGTGCCCTTCCTTTCTGTATTAGAGTTTATAGAAGAATATGCAGGCAGTCTCTGAGCTACAGACGTTGACTTATGTACAACTCACACTTATGAATGGAGGCTATTACAGTATACAGGTTTCTTTTTTTTTTTTTTTTTTTTTAATTTGGCCGGGGCTGGGTTTGAACCCGCCACCTCCGGCATATGGGACTGGCGCCCTACCCGCTGAGCCACAGGCACTGCCCACAGGTTTCTTTCTTAAGCCACCACGTAGCCAGTGGAATAGCTGGGAGCGCTCAGATTTGCTTTACCCATGTGCACCAGGTCCTATAACCACTTGGCTGGGTAATGTTTTCAGTTATATATGGTGTTTTGCATTTAAATCTTTCCTTTTTCACTTTCCATTCTGTCTCTCCACTTAAGTCTTGTGTCAGTGCCTTGAGGAAGGTCTAAGTCAGGGAGAAATGCAGAATACTCCTGCAACTTTTTATGGTTTTTATTTCTAAAAGTTGAAAACATAGATAGGATGAAGTCTGAGGAAATCAGCATAGAGAAGCAGAAAAGAAAGAGGTAGAATCTTCCAGCTTAAAGAGACATCCACAATAAAAACCTGGGCCAGAGAGTCAGGCTATGGGCCTTGCTGCCAGTCTGGCCGAGGAGCTGTGCATTGTCTCCTGGCCTCAAAGGAATAACCTGATACCCTTCAGATGTGGGCTCCTGGTCTCACCAAGAGTCCTTCTGCTCCATGTGAGGCAGGGAGGCCCCTGAGCTAGAGGTGTCAGAGAACTACTGTAGGCTTGGCCAACAAGGATAGCTAGAATGACCAGAACAGCCTGGAAAGTAGAGACGTTATTTCCTGAAGTTCAATAATCAAATTTTGGTAAAACTCTGCAAGGGGGGAAAGCCTAATAATGGTTTCTTACTATCCTAGTGGGTTAAGGATAGAGAAGTGGGTTCATTCATTTAACAAATATTTGTTAAAAGTATTCTATGAGTCACTCATTGTTCTAATGGCTTAGCACCAAAGAAAGATCCCTGCCCTCATGGAGATGAAATTGCTCTTCTCTGAGAAGTACTGTTCCTCACCCACATCTTCTTTCCGGTCAGGGATTCTTTATGACCCCTAATCCTTGGAGTAGAGAGAGAGACAGAGGGAAAGAATGACTTCAGGATAATTATCGAGGAACATGGCGTTGTGGGAGAGAAATACTTGCTGAGAATAGGACCAGGGGAGGAAATCTCTTGCAGGAGGGTGACAATTAAGGTACAGAGTTGAATTCAAACAGTTCCTTGTCTTTCACTGCACTATTGTGTTCATGATTGGTGCCATGGAACCCTTTCCTCAACACCTTTCCCTTCTGCTTGGTTTTGGACAGTGCAGTCCTCACTAGTATTTTGTTCCCCAAGCTTTTCATCAGGACCAAGGTTCAGGGGTGTTTGACAAGCAATGCAAGCTTGGCTGTTTGCTGTGGTGATGAGAAAAGCAGGCTTCCCTCTTATAAACAGGATCTCGGAGACACCAGTTTTGATGACATTTTTAAAACCTTATTTTAAAAGGGTAATGTCTTTAGTGAAGGTAGTTTTGGAATTTTCTTATTCTTAAGTTATTTTAGTAATTTTCTGATCTCTCTAACATAGCGTACAAGCAAATCAATCATCTCATCATTGTCCTTCCATCAAGGCCAAGGGAATTTATATTTCTATTGGAGAAGCAAAACAATAAGCAATTGGTCTATGTTTTATAGACTATTTCCATTTTGATTAAGCCTATTTTTTGTCTTTTTTTTTTTCAGTGTCTTCAATATAAACTTTATATGCCTCTATTGCAAGCACTGAACGGTCAATTATCTATTGAGAAGCAACTCTGAAAACATCTAACTAGTGTTCTATAACATTACAATGGGGACAAATACTTTGTATTTACTTGCCCCAGGAGGAAAAGTCCTCACAACACTCCAAAATGTGGTTCTGAGTAGAAATCCAAAGGCTGGTGGTCCAAAGACATCACAGACATGGGGAGTTGTCTCAGATCATCTTGAACTAGCTGTACATTCTTAGATAAGTCACTTAACACATTAGGCCTTGGTCCAGTGGTCTCCAAACCTTTAATAACCATCTACTCCTACCAGTAAAGAAAGTGTGAGCAGGGGCGGCGCCTGTGGCTCAGCGAGTAGGGCGCCAGCCCCATATGCCGAGGGTGGCGGGTTCAAACCCAGCCCCGGCCAAACTGCAACCAAAAAATAGCCGGGTGTTGTGGCGGGCGCCTGTAGTCCCAGCTGCTCAGGAGGCTGAGGCAAGAGAATCGCGTAAGCCCAAGAGTTAAGAGGTTGCTGTGAGCGGTGTGACGCCACGGCACTCTACCCGAGGGCGGTACAGTGAGACTCTGTCTCTACAAAAAAAAAAAAAAAAAAAAAGAAAGTTTGAGCATCCAATATTTTAGTGTACATGCATTGAATGTGTACTACTGAAAGCATATATTATGTATATAATAAACCAAATTGAATTGAAAATATAAAACAAGAATTCTCATTTATTCTCTTGTATCCCAATGGATAAATTTGTACCCTCTCTGGGGTACACATCGCATTTTAAGATGAATGCTCTGCATTTCAGAACGAAATTCTATCTTTGAGCCAACTCCCTACAGTGATTCATCTCTCCTGGATCACCTTATGGAGACATTTTTAAATTAGATTTTAATGATTGTTTAATTTCTTAATGCCCACACATAATCCTTCTTACTTCAGACCCCAGCTAACATTAACCCAGATTAACCTTGATTTTTCTTGTTCTTTTTAGAGTTCTGTCATATTTCTGTTCTTTTGCTCATTCTTTTTTTTTTGGCCGGGGCTGGGTTTGAACCCGCCACCTCTGGCATATGGGACCGGCGCTCTACTCCTTGAGCCACAGGCGCCGCCCTCTTTTACTCATTCCTATTTGCAGTCTTATTTTCTCTCAGGCAATCTATTTCCCTCATATTTCACTCTTTAAGGAGATATGTATTTACATTAACTTTACGTGATATTGTTCTTGGCAATACTGAAATGGTACACAGGTAAACAAGGGGAGAGTGTTTTCTTTTAGAGTCCATTTGGATTCTGTCCAAGATGAAAAGGACCTGGAAGCTCCTCAAAGACTGGGTAGGTTGCCAACTGGGAGAAAACTTGGAAAGTAAGTTGGGATTCCCACAGGTGAAAGTATATAAAAAAGACATAAATAGAAATAAAACCTGTACTACTTTTCATTAAAACAAACAAACAAACTCTTTAATACACAATAAGAGCTGTGATCATAGCCATTTGGTCATCATATCCTGGGATCAATGTCAAAAGACTATGGGTAAAATGTGAGGCTTTTAAAGATGGGTCTAGTTTTCTTCCAGAATATAACCATTGTTACCGGTTTCTTTCACATGTTTTTGAATATATTTTATAAACATTAATAACATACTGGGTGGCTCCTATGGCTTAGTGAATAGGGCGCCAGCCCCATATACCAAGGGTGTTGGGTTCAAACCCGGGCCTGGCCAAACTGCAGCAACAACAAAAATAACTGGGCGTTGTGGCGGGTGCCTGTAGTCCCAGCCACTTGGAGGCTGAGGCAAGAGAATCACGTAAGTCTAGGAGTTGGAGGTTGCTGTGAGCTGTGACGCCAGGGCACTATACTGAGGATGAAGAAGTGAGACTCTGTCTCTAAAAAAAAAGAAAATAAAAAAAAATAACATACCATATGGACTGTTCTGCATCTTTTTTTTTTTTAATTTAACATTGTATCTCAACAAAGTTTCCAGCCAATACAAGAAGACCACCTACATTCCATTAAATAGCTGCATAAAAAGCCACACCTTCATTTATTTCACCAGTAAGTGTTAATGCTTGATTGCACTCAACATTAGTGATTACAAATACTGCTGAAGGAACACTTTCCCATATGCCATTTTACATACGGACTAATTCATATGTAGTATGAATTCCTAGAAATTCAATTACTGATCAAAAGGTGTGCGATTTTAACTTTTAATAAGCATTAGCTATTATTATCAGCAAAAAATATGAGTAATATGTCCTTTATAATGCTGGCATAGAGCTCTATAGGAAGTAAGCATTCACGTATTTGCTTGCTTGTTGATTTGATCAATTGTTGGTTTTTTTTTTTTTTTTTTTTGAGACAGAGTCTTACTCAGTCACCCTTGGCATCATAGCTTACAGCAACCTCAAACTCTTAGGTTCAAGTGATCCTTTTTTTTTTTTTTTTTTTGTGTGTTTTTTTTTTTTTGGCCGGGGCTGGGTCTGAACCCGCCACCTCCAGCATATGGGACCGGTGCCCTACTCCTTGAGCCACAGGCGCCACCCCCTTTTTTTTTTTTTTTTATCGCCCTTGGTAGAGTGCTATGGCGTCCCATAGCTCAGAGCAACCTCCAACTCCTGGGCTTAGGCGATTCTCTTGCCTCTGCCTCCTGAGTAGCTGGGACTACAAGTGCCCGCCAGAATGGCCGGCTATTTTTTTGTTGTAGTTTGGCCGGAGCTGGGTTGGAACCTGCCATCCTCAGTATGTGGGGCTGGTGCTCTACCCACTGAGCGACTGGCACTGCCTAGGTTCAAGTGATTCTCTTGCCTCGGCCTCCCAAGTAGCTGGGACTACAGGTGCCCTCCATAACACTCAGCTATTTTTTTTTAGAGACAGGGTATCACTCTTGCCCAGGCTGGTCTCGAACTCCTGAGCAGAAGTGATCCACTTGCCCCAGTCTTCAGAGTGCTGGGATTATACGCCTGAGCCACCATGCCTGGCTTGATCAATTGTTGTAAATATATAGAAAGGTAGGTGAAATAAATGGTTAGTATTTACATTTAAGACAAGCCTATTGATTATTCTCAATAATTAATTCTAAATCAGTTCATGTTTGACAAATGAATTTCTGGATTTATTTCTTCCTTGTCCTGGGCTAGGCACAAAGAGAGAAGTCCGAGGTAAGCCTTTTCTTCTAAATCCCACCCTGAGCCTATCAACTTTGCCTCATCTATCTGCAGTGGTTCTGACGTCAAATGAGTTTTTGCTTTAAGAAAGAAAGGTAATGTTTAGCTGGGCGTTGTGGCGGGCGCCTGTAGTCCCAGCTACTCGGGAGGCTGAGGCAAGAGAATCGCTTAAGCCCAGGAGTTGGAGGTTGCTGTGAGCTGGGTGAAGCCACGGCACTCTACCGAGGGCCATAAAGTGAGACTCTGTCTCTACAAAAAAAAAAAGAAAGAAAGAAAGGTAATGTTATGTTTTATAAACCAAAAAGCAAGAACAAATCATCTGAACCTGTTTGTTCAGATGAGCAATAAAGATTGCTTTGTTCCTCCAGGTGTGCTTCCTTGGACAAAAAGATACTCCTGTTAATGCCTCAGTTAAAGTTGACCTACTGAGCAGGGGCTATTGTTCAGCATTATCTCCAATCGAAAGCATTTAGGGTGTAAATGAAATCCTACTGGCAGGAGAAGATGGCATCAGGGTGGCTAGAGCTCTGAATCGAAAATCTACGAAGTGTAAAGAGTGATGGTGAATGCCACTGTTGGTGAAGACCACTGGTGCCCCAGCATTTGGGTTCGTGTAAATTTATGTGTACACATGTACACATACACACACGCACACAAACTCAAATGCCAGTGCACCAATGGGGGAACCATTGAGGGAAAGATTCCGGGCATTCTAAATGTCATCTCTCTTCATGAGACATAGCTCTGTTAGAACTGTGAGGGCTCTGAGGAGGACACAGCCCTTGCCCTGCGGCACATGTGCAGAAGCTCGCCTTGTTCCGAGAGCTAAACACGCCGCCTTGGTGGTATTCATCTCCACGTCAAATGCCACTTTAAGACAGAGCAGAGGAGGATGGATCCCGTGCTGGGACAGTGACTCAATCCTTCCCGTTGTTACTGCTCTGTGGATACCCCTTCTTTGAGAGTCTTCCCTCTGCTTGTCTTACTCAGGGTCTGAATTTTGCAGGGTCCTCGGCTTTAGGGTGGTGCCTGTGGCTCCGAGGAGTAGGGCACTGGCCCCATATACTGGAGGTGGTGGGTTCAAATCTGGCACTGGCTACAAACTAGAAAAAAAAAAGAAATAGGCTTTAGAGTAAGAGAAAGGTGGTCTTGAACCTCAGCTCCATTTCTGTCTGTCTGTGACTTTGAGCAAGTTACTTAGCTGCTTTGAGTTTCAGTTTTCTCATCTAAACTACTGTAACATTTGGGAGGCCAAGGAAGGAGGATCACTTAAAGGCAGGAGTTTGAGACCAGTCTGAGCAAGAGCCAGAACCTTGTCTCTACAAAAAAATGGAAAACGTAGCTGGGCTTGGTGGTGTGTGCCTGTAGTCCCAGCTACTCAGGAGGCTGAGCAGGGAGGATCACTTGGCCCCAGGAGATTGAGGCTGCAGTGAGCAACAATGAGGCCACTGACCTCTAGCTTGGGCAACAGAGTGAGACCCTGTCTCAAATGAATAAATACAATATGATGACAATAGTGTCTACTGCATGAGGTTGTTGACGGGATTGAAACAATCATGTGTATAACCCTTTTGGCAAAGGCCAGCACATTTTATGTACTTAATTATTATAGCTCCAACCTGTAGTCACCTTTGACCCCAGCTTCTTCTCTTCTCCAATCAGTGAGGACTTTGGTAGTTTTGCTGCCTTGTGTGTTCTGGAAGAGACAAAGGGGAAACATTCCTCTTTCTCCTTTTCTAGTATGACAGGCACACAACCTGAGGGAAAAAAGATAGATGTGTTCTTAAGTCCCCAGCTGGGATGTGGCTCAGGCAGCTCTATCACTGGAGACAGGGAGGGGCTCCTACCGGAGGTCTTCATCCTGCTCCCCTCGCAATGCTAGGAATGCTTTTACAAGGGCCCCGCTGGCTGTGAAAATGCGGACCTCCAGCACAGAGCTCAGTGGAGCTCACCACCCACTTCCCTGTATTATCTTTGCATTTCATAGCAGCGTAAGAGGAAGCAGATTAGAAACTGCTCTTTCATAATGAATATCTTTCCATTAAGAAGGCCAATAAACGTTGGTTAATGTACAGACCAGGAAAACTAGATAGAAGTAAATCAGACTGTTTTGTACAAAAGGCAATAAGGAAAACTAACAGGTATATTTGCTAACACCAAGCAAGGGGAACTTTCTTGTTCTACGCCCAAAAGAGATCCAAAATTATTTGTTACTGTTCTTTTGCTAAAGTCTTTCAAGACTAAATACCATTATATTTTTATTTTTCTAAAATAGGGTTTTGCTCTGTTGCTCAGGCAGGAGTGCCGTGGCATCATCATAACCATTTTAACCTCCAACTCCTGGGCTCAAGTGATCCTCCTGCCTCAGCCTCCCAAAGTGCCAGGTTTATAGATATGAGTCATCGCACCTGCCTAAAGACAATTATTAAGTTTGCCTTCAGCTTCTTATTACACTAAATGATTCTAGTTGTTTTTTTTTTTTTGAGACAGAACCTCAAGCTGTTGCCCTCAGTAGGGTACATGGTGTCACAGCGCACAGCAACCTCCAACTCCTGGGCTTAAGCGATTCTCTTGATTCAGCCTCCCAAGTAGCTGGGACTACAGGCGCCCACCTCAACATCCAGCTATTTTTTGATTGTAGTTGTCATTTGTTTGGCAGGCTCAGGCTGGATTCAAACCTGCCAGCTCTGGTGTATGCCGCTTGAACTATAGGCGCTGAGACAGAAGTTTTTTTGTTTGTTTTTTCTTTTTTTTAGAGACAGAGTTTCATTTTGTCACCCTCAGTAGAGTGCTGTGGTGTCACAGCTCACAGCAACCTCCAGCTCTTGGACTTAGCCAATTCTCCTGCCTCAGCCTCCCAAGTAGCTGGGACTACAGGCGCCCGCCACAATGCCCGGCTTTTTTTTGTTGCAGTTTGGCCGGGGCCGGGTTTGAACTCGCCACCCTTGGTATATAGGGTTGGCACCCTACTCACTGAGCCACAGGTGCCGCCCCAAGGTACATGCTTTCTTGAACACCAGATGAAATTTGGAGAGAATGTAAACAAATATCAGAATAAACAGAACAAGTAAACGGAAACATACATGTAATCCTGTTGGACTTTGTTTCAAAGAACACGTCTAGGGAAAAAAGCTTGGCATTTGAAGTCTGGAAGCTGGTTTGAATTCTGGCCCTGCCCTTTGCTATGTGGCCTTGGACAACTTAACCCTCAGGAGCCTCTGACTGTGGGTGGAAATTTAGTGAGAGTTTCCCAGCAGGGATGATGCGGTGTACACCCCACAGATGAGCGTTACTGCTGCGACCTTTGGGGTATTGCTTCCAATATATAACTAAGGTTGCTGCTTTCTCCAGAAGGAGCAAACCCCTGGAATAAGCTACGCTCACCATGAACCATCTGAGTAGGAGGGCTGTGTTTTGAGGGTGTTAGGATAGGTGGGCACCTAGGAATGAGCTTGAGATGAAGACATCTGTTGAAAATCAGACTTTGGCGTTGATGAACACTTTGACCTAAGGCTTTTACAAGTATTTGCCTGAACTTCACTTTTGTGAGTGATGTTGCGCCACCTGGAACCGTCACCGTCAGTCCAAGCCCCTCTTTCAGGGTAAATTTGGGAGCAGGATTTTTCTGTTTTAATTTCTGTAGTGTTCTAGGACAAACAGCAAACTGATGGCTTAGCAACTTTCTCAGGCTGGTCCATCTGTGGTTTCTGTCTCTCTAGTTTCTTCAGGTAGAAATGAAAACAGTACTAGGCCCATTTTAAAGTTCCAATAGATGGTTTTCCTGGAAGTAGTTTTAGCACAAAAATTCTGCTTTATGGTGAGTGAATGATTTATAAATGAAATTTTTCTTTACTATTTAAGGTTATATAGAGACTGCCAGTTTTCAGGGAAGCATAGTCCCTATGAAGAGTAAGCCCCCCCCAGGGCCAGGATCACGTGTATCTTGTTCATCTATCTGAAGTGTCAAACCCTGTATCACAGCATAGACACCAAATAAGTATTTGTTGAATGAAGGAAGGAAGGAAGGGAATAAGACAGGCACAGTGGCTCACACCTCTAATCCTAGCACTCTGGGAGGCTGAGGTGAGTGAATTGCTAAGCTCAAGAGTTCAAGACCAGCCTGAGCCAGAGTGAGACCTCATCTCTACCAAAAATAGAAAAAGTAGCTGGGTGTTGTGGCCCAAACCTGTAGTCCCGGCTACTCAGGAGGCTGAGGCAGGAGGGTGGCTTGAACCTAGCAGTTTGAGGTTGCTGTGAGCTAGGCTGATGCCATGGCACTCTAGCCTGGGCAACAGAGTGAGACTCTGTCTCTCAAAAAAAATAAAAAATAAAAAAAGAAGGAGCAGAATAGGATTGAAAAGGTCTAGGAATGTCCAAAGGTGGAAGCATCTGAACATAATGTAAGGGAAAGCTGATAAAGTATTTTGGAAGAACTGTGGCTCCTTTATGTTTACATTGATGTAGTAACAGTCATACTATCCTGCCAAGTGTTGCTTAGTGACATTTTAATTTTATTTATTTATTTTTTGAGATAGAGTCTCTATAGCCCTGTGTAGAGTGCTGTGGCATCACAGCTCACAGCAACCTCCAACTCTTGGGAGTAAGTGATTCTCTTGCCTCAGCCTCCCGAGTAGCTGGGACTACAGGCACTCGCCACAACACATGACCATTTTTTGGTTGCAGTTGTCACTGTTGTTTAGCAGGTCCGGGCTGGGTTCGAAGCTGCCATCCTTGGTGCATGTGGTTGGCGCCCCACACACTGAGCTATGGGCGCCTCCCAGTGCCATTTTTAGAGACAGATTTCACTAAATGAATCCCTGAGCCAATGGAGTTCCTAGAAATCCTAATAGATACCTTAGAAATCTGAAGTTCGCACCTGAACGGACGTTGTTACTCAAAAAGATTGAAGGAAGGAAACAAAATGATGGTGAGGGTTTACATTTATAATGTGACATGTTATCAAAATTGCACGCAGAGACAGAAATCATCTGAGTCAGGAGATGAGATGATTTTTGTAGTCATTTCCATTTTCAGCCAAAATGGAAACTTTTCACCTCTCTCAAATTTCCCCCTTTGTTGCATCACTTAGGAGTCCCCCTTAGAGCTGGACTGCTTGTTGAACAGAATTGACTGAAGTGTGGTATTTTCTATTTAATGCAGAGCTTGGAAGTTACCACTTCATTCTCAAACAAGACTAAAAGATAAATGCTGGGGTCCTGCTCCAAGAGTTTTGTTCCTTTGACTTTTAACTTTTTATCTCTAAACACCAGCCCTTAAACACCAGCCTTGTCACAACAAACTCAAGTTGAATCATTCTCATTGGTGATATTTCTTTAAAAGGCATAACCTGGGCTTGTATGTTTTGTTTTCACTACATGTATAAAAGAATGCCTCACAGCCTGAAAAACAAAACTGAAAATTCCATCGTGGAGGTTTGTGTTCTAAAGGTTAAAACATCTTGGTTAGTATAAGAGGACTGGTGAAAAACATCCCGGCGGGCTGGGGAGCCTCTTCACCACATGCAATTTTTTAATTACTTATTTATTTATTAAATCATAACTGTGTGCATTAATGCAATCATGGGGTACAATGTGCTGGTTTTATATACAATTTGAAATATTTTCATCGAACTGGTTAACATAGCCTTCATGGCATTTTCTTAGTTATTGTGTTAAGACATTTATATTCTGCATTTAGTAAGTTTCACCTGTACCCTTCTAAGATGCACGGTAGGTGTGGTCCCACCCATTACCGTCCCTCCACCCATCCTTCCCCTCCCCTCCTCTCCCCTGCCTCTTTCCCCATATTCTTGTGTTACAATTGGGTTATAGTTTTCATATGAAATCTATAAATTAGCTTCATAGTAGGGCTGAGAACATTGGATACTTTTTCTTCCGTTCTTTTCTTTTTTTTTTTTTCAGTTTTTGCAGTTTTTGGCCGGGGCTGGGTTTGAACCCACCATCTCTGGCATATGGGACTGGCACCTCACTCCTTTGAGCCACAGGCACCGCCCTCTTCCGTTCTCGAGATACTTTGCTAAGAAGAATATGTTCCAGCTCCATCCATGTGAACATTAAAGAGGTAAAGTCTCCATCTTTCTTTAAGGCTGCATAATATTCCATGGTGTACATGTACCACAATTTATTAATCCATTCGTGGGTCAATGGGCACTTGGGCTTCTTCCATGACTTAGCGATTATGAATTGGGCTGCAATAAACATTCTGGTAAAAATATCTTTGTTATAATGTGATTTTTGGTCTTCTGGATATATACCTAGTAGAGGAATTACAGGATCGAATGGCAGGTCTATTTTTAGATCTCTAAGTATTCTCCAAACATCTTTCCAAAAGGACTGTAATAGTGTGCATTCCCACCAGCAGTGTAGAAGTGTTTCCTTTTCTCCACATCCAACGCCAACATCTCTGGTTTTGGGATTTTGTGATACCACGTGCAATTTTTATAATAATATGTCACATTATAATGATGTCTGTTTTCAGTCATAACTATCCAGCTGGCATTTTTTTCCCTCAACTAACCCAAAATATTTCTATTATTTTTCATGCTTATGTCATCACATCTGAATCTTATCAGGGGTCCAGGGCTGAACCTTTTTATTCTCATAGAACAGTCTGTGGATATGGGCTGCCCAGGAAGCAACTGTGAACTCAGGCTATGCCTCTTCTTAGACAAAGACTAGTCCCTGAGAGGGAGTCAGCTGACAGATGGTGTCTACTGACACTCCCAGGAGCCAGGATGTATGCATCACCCCTGGAATAGGGGGTCTTGGTGGCCACATGGCCTCTAGTAGGGATAAGGCTGGGGTGAGTGGTAGAGGTAGTGGGTCGGCCTCAACCTCGTAACTATATGAGATGATAGACATGTTATTTTGCTTCACTTTAGTAACCCTATTACTATTTATATATATTCCATAACATCATCTTGTATATTTGTTTGTTTATTTGCAGAAGCAATAGAGCAATAGTTTATTGATGGAGAGGAAGTAGAAGATAGGAAAAAAAGCTTCCAACACAATGGAAGGGGTCCCAAACGGGTCAACCTATATTGTATACCTTTTAAATATATACAATACAATTTTTTTAAATTAAAATTAAACTTTTTTTTTTGAGACAGAGCCTCAAGCCGTCACCCTAGGTAAAGTGCTGTGGCATCACAGCTCACAGCAACCTCAACTCCTGGACTCGCAATTCTCCTGCTTCTGCTTCCCAAGTAGCTGGGACTACAGGTGCCCGCCGCAACACCCAGCTATTTTTTGGTTGCAGCCGTCATTGTTGTTTGGCGGGCCCAGGCTGGATTCAAACCCGCCAGCTCAGGTGTATGTGGCTGGTGCCTTAGCTGCTGAGCCACAGGTGCCGAGCCGGTTTTAAACTTTTAAATCATGTCATATACTATGCATGAGAAATAGAACATTTTTAATACCTTGGAAGCCCCCACATGAATCTTCCCAACCATACCGTCCTCCACAGAGGTAACTGTTGACCTAAATTTGGTCTTAATCTCTTACTGGCTATTCCTTTTTAATTTTTAAATTATTATTTGTTTTTATTTTTAATTTTTTGAGACAAAGTCACAGTGTTGCCCTGGATAGAGTGCTGCAGCATGACAGCTCACAGCAACCTCACACTCTTGGACTCAAGGGATCCTCTTGTCTTAGCCTCTCAAGTAACTAGGACTATAGGTGCCTGCTGTAATGCCCTGCTAATTTTTTTGTTTTTAGTTCAGACAGGGTCTCAGTCATGCTCAGACTGGTTCCGAATTCCTGAGCTCAGGCAATCTAACTGCCTTGGCCTCCCAGAGTGGTAGGATTACAGGTGTGAGCTCCCTCACCCGGCCTATTATTTATTTTTAGAGAAAGGTCTGGTTCTGTGGTCCTGGCTGGAGTGCAGAGATGTCATCACAGCTCACAGCAACCTCAAACTTCTGGGCTCAAGTTATCCTCCTGCCTCGGCCTCCTGAGTGGCTAAATGATAGGCATGCCTCACTATGGGTGCATTTTTTAAATTTTTTTGTAAAGGCAGGGTCTTACTATGTTGCCTAGGCTGGTCTTGAACTCCGGGTGTCAAGCCATCCTCCTGTCATGACCTCCCCAAAGTGCTGAGATTACAGACATATCCACAGCACCTGGCCACTGGCTACTTTATATAGCTTTTTAAAGCCACATAAATACCTATTATTATTTATTTTTCAGGTTTGTTTTGTTTTTAAACTTTGAATAAATGAGATCATACCTACTCCATATTGTCTTTTTCTGCTTAACATAATCTAATTTACGTTATTTTCATGGATGTTCATAGTTGCAGCTTACTGTTTTTTACTGTGTATTATTCAGGGGTATGATAATTTATTATGTAATGTCATTGATTTGTTTTATACTTTTGGTATAACTTGTTTAAGAAAGTTTGTATTTCGAGTGAAGTTTCTGGGGAGCTGCAGCACAGGCAGATTTGTCTGCATGCTCTGTCTTCCCAACCCTATGCACTACAGCCCTTGTTCCGCCTACATCCTCTTCCTCATCAAGAAGGGGTGCTCGACCATGTCTAGTAAGTAACAGATGGCTTAATAGAATATCACCTCCAAAAAGATAGCTTTAAAGTAAAAATAACAAAGAGCTGACGCTCTGGTCAAAGCTCCTTTGTCACTGCATTCATCTCACTGAAGATGGGGTTTTATGGTTTCTAAATCTACTTAAATTTTGCCTGATGTCAGCAGATTAGCATTAAACCCAAGAGAGATTAATGTTTACTTCCAATGTCCTCCCTTATTTTTGGTTCTGTTGCATTTTCTCCATAAGGTAACTTGTTACTGTCCCAAATGACACCCTCCCCCTACCATTAACAGACACTGAAATGTGTGTTTTTGGTGTCAGTTTAAAAGTCTCATTTCATTTTCAATATTCCTAGCCTGCTATAAGGGTTTACATGCTACCAGATATTTTAACAAATAGGTTTTGGAACATTAGTATAGCTCTTAGTTCTAAAGTCTCTAAGAGCTTGAATGTATCAGAGCCACTAAAAATTCCCTCCCGCCAAACCCTCGAATATCTTCTGCATCAGTAACTCAAAGAGTTCCTTTGACTTGCTTATAAAAATTATCCCAATGTGAAAATAGAAAGTTCATTTTGATGCCAGCACTTCTTTTCTTAAATCAGCTCCTACTGTTTTAATTTGATGTCTGTGAGGTGAATAAAATGCCCAGCAGACCTCAAGGCTTCAACAAAGCAGGTTCACTCCCCTTCTCCCCGTAGCTCTCTGAGTGTAGTCAGCAGGGAGCCAACACGGAAGGTGTACTCAAAGCAGGTGCCAACTATGACATGGAGGAGACTAAAGGATGCTAGCTTGACCTCATCTTTTCAGGGAATCATTGTTTAATATTTTCAGGGAATGCAACCAAGTGGTGAATAAAGTGAAAACCAAACCTCAAAAAAAAAAAAAAAAAAAAAAAGAGGTTTTCTATTTAACCAAAGTCTTAATCTCTAATCGTTGAATTTCAGGCACTGTGGCGTGCCAGATATAAATATCTTACCTAAACAGGGACTTTTTGAGGGAGGTCTTTTTGGGGAATACCACTTAGATTCCATTTACCCACAAAGGATGGTTGATTTTTGTCAGAACACAGTACATGAAAAGATTTTTTTTTTTTTTTAGATAGTCTTAAGTATGTCACCCTCGGTAGGGTACTATGGCATCATAGCTCACAGCAACCTCAAACGCTTGGGCTCAAGAGATTCTCTTGCCTCAGCCTCCCAAGTAGCTGGGACTATAGGTGCCCGCCACAACGCCTGGCTATGTTTTGGTTGTCATTGTCATTGTTGTTTGGCAGGCCCGGGCTGGGTTCCAACCTGTCAGGTCCGGTGTATGTGGCACCCTAGCCTTTGAGCTTCAGGTGCCAAGCCTAAAGATTCAACTTTTTGGCCAGGCATGGTGGCTCATGCCTGTAATCCCAGCACTTCAGGAGGCTGAGGAAGGAGGATTACTTTAGGCCAGAGGTTTGAGACCAGCCTGAGCAATACAGCAAGACCCTGTGTCTGTAAATAATTTTAAAAATTAGCCAGGCATGATGGTGCATCCTTACAGTCCCAGTTATTCAGGAGGCTGAGGCAGGAGGTTCACTTTAGCCCAGGAGTTTGAGGTTGCAGTGAGCTATGATGATGCCATTGCATTCTAGCCTGGGGGACAGAGTAAGACCTGTTTTTTTTTTTGGTTGCATTTTTGGCCAAGGCTGGGTTTGAACCCACTACCCTCAGTATATGGGACTGGCGCCCTACTCCCTGAGCCACAGGCGCTGCCCAAGACCTGTTTTTTTTTTTTTAAAAATTCCAACATTTTCTAACTGTGCTCTATAGTCTAATGGGATGATTTCTTAAGCCAAAGCAATGAATCAAAAGGATAAGCAAGAATCGGTAAATAACTGTGGAATATAGAAACAAGTGTTGAGTTTTATTGCTGAGATTATCAAAGGTGGGGTCTGATCCTGAACACACCTTTTCAAAATAATGAGTCATGGGCAGTGAGTCAAGAAATGTTGAACTTTAGCCTAAAACTCAAAGAATGGAGAGTTGGACTAATTGCTTGAGTTTTTGTATTGAACTAATGTTGTGAATACTTTTTCAGAAAAGATTAATTTGCCAAGCATAGTTTTGCTGGAAATAACCTTCCTCTAATCACCTTCCTGATGCAAAAGAAATTCCTACAAGAAACCACAGCCTTCAGTATGATTTCCTTAGCTAAAGACAGAACAAACCAATGGCTTTAATTTTCTTCTTGCCAAAAGAAACTGAAAGCCCCAGTAGGGGTTTGTTCAAAAATGATTTAAAAATATTTCAAACTGCTAAGTATTCTTGATCCAGGAAAGTTTCTTTGAAGTAGGATGTAAATTCTAGACCCGGAAGTTCCTTTCATTTTCCATGTGCTCAAAATCTATTAAGCTCTCAAGGACAATGGTTTTTTTCCTGAGAGGGAAAAAGTTTTTCTTTTTTCCTTTTTAAGGAAATCTTGTTCTCTAAATTTTACTTTTTTTTTTAGACTTTTAAAGTCAGGGCCAAAAGTCAGCCGTATCCACATGATGTTTTTAGTAAAATAATGGCTGATGAGATTGGTAATAAAGCATAAAAAGGATTAATCACAATGTGTGTGCTCACAGAATTCAATTAACTCTAATAAGACAGGAAGGAGATTAGCTGTAATCTCAGCTGGCATGTGTTTGGATAGCATGGAACTCACCCCAACCAAGTAAGATAATAACATGTAAGGAGTTGGGTAAAGGGACTGGGTAGCAGAAATAAGCATGTGCTTCAAAAGTCCTGTAACTCTAAGGATAATCTGCAGGAAAGGGCAGAGAGAGCTCATCTGTGGCTTAGGTAGAATCAAATGGAATCAGCACCCCGACCTCTTGTTCAGATCTGGAATCTAACTCGTAACCCGATCTGAGGCAGCTTTTTGGTCCTTGATTTCATACCAAATAGACTCAGCCACCCTGAGATTATAAATCTGCTTTCCTTAGCTATAAGTAATTTTGCAATCCTGCAAAGACTTAGATCTTGGAAACTATCATGGAAGTTAGGACAGAAAACAAAATAGTAATTTTAATACTTCTGTGTACACTTAGTATTTTTAAAATGTCATTATAATTTATCTACATTTGTTATTTAACACACTCAGTCCATTTAGGATAATCTGACATTACATACTTGTGATTTTAATTTGAAATGTTTTGTTTTTTTTTTTTTTTTTTTTTTTTGTACAGACAGAGTCTCACTTTATGGCCCTCGGGTAGAGTGCCGTGGCGTCACACGGCTCACAGCAACCTCCAACTCCTGGGCTTAAGCGATTCTCTTGCCTCAGCCTCCGGAGTAGCTGGGACTACAGGCGCCCGCCACAACGCCCGGCTATTTTTTGGTTGCAGTTTGGCCGGGGCTGGGTTTGAACCCACCACCCTCGGCATATGGGGCCGGCGCCCTACTCGCTGAGCCACAGGCGCCGCCTTGAAATGTTTTGTTAATATCATTCTTGTGATTCCTAAGAAAAAGGTATTTAGGTGTATCAAGGCCTTGAGAGAGGTTGAAATTTTGTAATTATAGTTTAAATACCTAACTGAATTTAATTAATTAAGGCATTAATTATTTGGAGTAAATTATTGTTAAACATATCACTACTTTTATTGAGTGTCTAGGTGCCATTTTGAATATACCATCTCATTTTATTTCTTCAACAGTTCTATGAAGCAATGAGATAAAATTGCTACTCAGAAAGTTACAGGGCAAGAGAAAAAGCCAGAATTCAAATCCATGTTCTTTCTACCGGGCCAAAACGTCTCCCCCAGATGTCTTGGTGAGAAATCTCAGACAACCTTGGGTACAGACCAATTTCCTTCCAAGATTATTCCGGCATTGAAGGCTCTATAATTACTTCTTCAAGGTGAAAAATGGGAGATGTCAAGGAGAGAACCTAAAAGAGGCACAGTAACTTCCAAAACTATTTTGTTTAACTGAGCATCACTTTTACTATCATGATTATTGGGTTAACTTTACTTTCTAGTTCTCCTGCCATTCTTTACCCACAAATTTTCATTTTTCTT
Source organism: Nycticebus coucang (assembly GCF_027406575.1). Classification (NCBI taxonomy): domain Eukaryota; kingdom Metazoa; phylum Chordata; class Mammalia; order Primates; family Lorisidae; genus Nycticebus; species Nycticebus coucang. The sequence goes on along the minus strand of NC_069791.1, from coordinate 28,097,716 downwards.
TTTCTTTTTTTTTTGAGACAGAGTCTCAAGCTGTTGCCCTGGTAGACTGCCGTGGCATCGCAGCTCACAACCTCATGCTCTTGGGCTTAAGTAATTCTCTTGCCTCAGCCTTCCAAGGAGCTAGGATCACGGGCGCCCACCACAACGCCCGGCCATTTTTTTGGTTGTTGTCATTGTTGTTTGGCAGGCCCGGGCTGGACTCAAACCCGCTAGCTCTGGTGTATGTGGCTGGTGCCCTAGCCACTGAGCTACAGGTGCCAAGCCATACCCACAAATTTTCATGAACTTTGTCCTAAATGTAAATGCAACAACCAGAGTAGAAAAATCGCAGTAGATACTGTCCCTGCAATACTTAAAAGAACTGTTATCTTATAAGCCAGATGACATAAATTTGCTAAAAAATGTTGAGTTCTTTTTTGGAATGGTGGTTGACTACTTTGCAGCACTTTTTTCCTTAAAATGTTGACTTCACGTGTTTACCATCCACAAACCTCAGAGGAAGCAGACCCAGCCCTGGGTGAAATGTGATTGGTTTAAAAGGTTTTACTCTTTTCACCAGACACTGCTTAGGCGTGAACACATAATTCTGGGCAATAAGCAATTAAAGATGTCTGATGGCGGGTGGCGCCTGTGGCTCAGTTGGTAAGGCGTCGGCCCCATATACTGAGGGTGGCGGGTTCAAACCCGACCCCGGCTGAACTGCAACCAAAAAATAGCCAGGTGTTGTGGCGGGCGCCCATAGTCCCAGCAACTCAGGAGGCTGAGGCAAGAGAATCGCCTAAGCCCAGGAGTTGGAGGTTGCTGTGAGCTGTGTGAGGCCACGGCACTCTACCGAGGGCCATAAAGTGAGACTCTGTCTCTACAAAAAAAAAAAAAAAAAAAGATGTCTGATGGAATCTTCTACAAACCTTACTTATAAAAAAGGATGCAAGAAAGGACTGTTTACTCTTGTGGCTTTTGGACATGGTTCTGTGAGATGGGATGTGTGGAGTTGCTGCAACCATTCTAGTAACATGAAGAGAGCAACAAGGGAGCAAAGCCAAGGTGCGGAGAGCAGAAGTGAAAGAAGGAAACTGGATTCTTGATGTTATCAGTGAGCTGCAGAAATAACCAAGCCTGACCCTAAACTTGGCCTCCTTGTGACATGAAATAAAAACATTATTGCTTAAGCCATTTTGAACGTTTTTTGTTACTCAAATGCAAATGAAGCATCCCAAGCGATACATTAGGGGAGGAGAAATAGAATATGGGACAAAGAATTGGGTCACTTTAGGTATGAAAATTCTCACCACAAGAAATGGAAACGTGTTAGCTTACATGTTCACACATAATTCTTTTTTTTTTTTTGTAGAGACAGAGTCTCACTGTACCGCCCTCAGTAGAGTGCCGTGGCGTCACACGGCTCACAGCAACCTCTAACTCTTGGGCTTACGCGATTCTCTTGCCTCAGCCTCCCGAGTAGCTGGGACTACAGGCGCCCGCCACAACGCCCGGCTATTTTTTGGTTGCAGTTTGGCCGGGGCTGGGCTTGAACCCGCCACCCTCGGCATATGGGGCCGGCACCCTACTCACTGAACCACAGGCGCCGCCCCACACATAATTGTTAAATAAAGCTGTTGAGGCAATCCCACTAAAATAGATTACTTCTGTTTTTTATATTAACTACAAAAAATATCCAATTACAACAAAGTGTAACAGGAAAGTTTCTAAGATGGAAATTTTTGTCAAGGTGTTAAATATTTTAATACTCCCTGCTCTTATTACAGGTTGTCTATGGTGTTTTTGTTGCTTGTCATTAATTCTGATTTAACTCCTGGCTACAAATAAAGGTATCTGATTAATAATTCTCTGCTTCTCATTCGACCATTCCCCATTTTATGAGAGCGATCCAGAGCATGGATCTAGGGCTCCTTAACCCTCATCCTGTAACTGACGACTTTTCATTTCTCAGGCGAAGCAGAGGACACTGTGAACTGTGAGTGTCCAGCATAGTGCAGGAGTGTCACTCACACCTGTGGGCATTTATTCAGTTACAGCTCACCAGTCCTCAGCATCAAGCATAGCTGTTCACATGTGGACTGAAAGATACGATCAGAAACGGAAACCCCCATTCCCTCCCCACACCCAAGGATCAGCTGTTATTGGGAAGAACATTCCTTGTCAGATTTACTGTGGGGCAGCAGCTTACAGGTGCAATTCAGGCTTCTGAAAGATCAACTGCTTTTTGTTGTCAGATGTATTTATCTGATCAGCTGATTGTAGGAATGCCCATCGCTGCCTCAACCTGCTTTTCTGGGCTCATACCTACCGAGCTGCAGATTAGCAACACTCTGGGTTGGAGATGAAACAAAATGTTCAGTACTTCGTCCTCAATCTACTGAAATCATCAACCTTCAGATTTTACTAAGATTGCTCAGGACTAACCACAGGTGTGGTTTATCAGTAGCCAAGGCTTTAAGCCAGGGGTCTTCAAACTGCGGCCCACGGGCCACATGAGGCGATGTGATTGTATTTGTTTCCGTATTGTTTTTTTACTTCAAAATAAGATATGTGCAGTGTGCATAGGAATTTGTTCATAGTTGTTTTTTTTTTAAACTATAGTCCGGCCCTCCCAATAGTCCGAGGGACTATGAACTGGCCCCCTGTTTAAAAAGTTTGAGGACACCTGCTGTAGGCTGACAAACTAGGCTGTGAACTAGATGAACACCTCTTGTCCTCTTGCCTCTGGCTTAGATTCCCTTCGGTCAAAGTCTTTACAACAGAGGCATTGCTGCACTTCGGTCAAAGTCTTTACAACAGAGGCATCGCTGCAAGTCATCTTAGAAAAAAACAGCGCTGATTCAAAGAAAAGTTTGGCCGTGCAGCACACTCTGTCCCTCGTTGGTGATTTCACTCTGAGCAGCAGCACAGTCAAGACCCTTTTGTTCTGCGTGTATAACTCTGCCTTCCTCACAATTCTTCAAATATGGAATAGTTTTCACTTACCTACCTACCAGGGACTCCTGTTGTGAGGAATACACATTCAGAATCGCTGGCTTTGACCATATTTTCCCCACATTTCTACCTGGTCTTCTAAGGGATCGCTCTCTCTCTAACATGGTGGGCAGAGGAAGTTCTTTTATTTGACCCAGTCCTATCTGCAAAGAGAAATTCAAAAGATGAATTATAAAGGAAAAGCAAAAACCTCTCAAACCAGGGAGATCCAAATTAATTTACATAGCATTTATTGAGTACATACTGTCAGGCACTGTTATAAATGCTTTGTGGGTTTTTTTTGCAGTTTGTGGCCGGGGCTTGGGCTTAGAACCTGCCACCTCTGGCATATGGGGCCAGCGCCCTACTCCTTTGAGCCACAGGCGCCACCCAATGCTTTGTGTTTTTTAAAACCAGTTAATGCTCAAAACAACCCAATGAGATAACTACTACTACCACTCACATATTGTAGATAAGGAAAGCTGAGGCTCAGCAAGGACAAGAAACCTCCCCCAGCTAGTAAGTGAGAAGCTACAATTTGAGTTCCAGCCGGCTGGTGCTAGGATGAGCCCCCCTCACCGCAATGTCATACTGTACGCTTTATTCTCCAGAGCCAAGCCAGAGGTCCCCACAGCTCACCAGCATGGAGACATGAGTTGGAGTCCCTCACTCTGGGTTGGCAAGGGACCCCCCCCGTCCCCCCTGAGGAGCCAGACCATCCATGTTTATACTACTTCTCTGCATTTCCTAGCTATGTGACTTTGGCCATGTGCCTTAACTTCTCTCAAGTTTTTATCATGCATCGAAATTTTTTATAAAAGGAAGAAGAAAAGAAAAGGGGGGGGTACAGACTTTCTGAGGAGGCTGTGGGGAGTACTCATTATATGTCCCCTACTACAAAGTCAAGCCTGGTCTCATGATAGCCTCCACCTACTGACCTTGGTTCTGGCCTCTGTACTGGGTCAGAAGAAGTCTGTCACTTCAATACAGAGGGCTTTCAAATACGTCACGATGGATAACATCGCACCCTCTCTGGGGTAATGACTGCGGGATTCTTTCACTGAATCACCCAGCCCGTGGCTTTCCAGATATTCTCCCTTATGCCAGTGTGTGGCATTTTGATCTCTTCCCGAAATGTGATATCGCAAAGAGTTTTTCTTACAGTCCTTAAAACGCTAAAGTTTATTTTGTAAGTGATGAAACTGTCACCACAACTATAAACTATAAACAAAAAATTAAACTAAAAGCAGGTTTTTTTGGAAAAGTTTCTTTTTCTAGATCTATTTTCCTTCCCACAACAAATCCTTTAAGGTCATGTTGGGCGTTAGTTGAATGAATGATTGCGTAGTTTTCTTCGCTGTCACCTTAGTAAGAGCTGAGTCTTGATTCTTTAGGAGGAGTTGACCAGATGCCTTCTAAATGCCCTTCTAATCCTGAATTCTGGGACTTGAAACTCCTGCAATTTTGTTCTAAGTCCACCCATGTTGAAGTCTTCTTCCAGTGCAGTAAGTCCATTAGGAATTTTATTTAAGGGAAATCTCACTTATGACCATAGCATATATACATTCACACACACACACTTCTCATTTCTTGTTTTCTTGTAAGGAATCACTTCTTCAGAGGGTGATTAAATTGGTTTTAAAATGGTTAATCTGCTTCTTTTCCACTTGACATGTTAATCCCCTCTTTGTCTTATCAGATAACCCTTTGGTTGCCGTCTTTAGGTATAAACAAATATTTCCAGGGATGGAAATCTAGGGCAGCAACCTCTCATATTCCAGAAGACCATTAAGAATTCTTAAGACGGGCGGCACCTGTGGCTCAGTCGGTAGGGGGCCGGCCCCATATACCAAGGGTGGCGGGTTCAAACCCGGCCCCTGCTGAACTGCAACAACGACAACAAAAAGATATAGCCGGCGTTGTGGCGGGCCCCTGGAGTCCCAGCTACTCGGGAAGCTGAGGCAAGAGAATCGCTTAAGCCCAGGAGTTGGAGGTTGCTGTGAGCTGTGTGACGCCACGGCACTCTACCGAGGGCCATAAAGTGAGACTCTGTCTCTACAAAAAAAAAAAAACAAAAAACTTAAAAAAAGAATTCTTAAGATGACAGTGGCCCTTTGGAACCTTTCATGCAAATAAACAAAATGACCCAGCTTAGCCTGTTAGCTCCTTTGAGGGCAGAGGCACAGTCTGGGACATAGAGGGAAAAGATTTGTGTACAGACCTGTGATCAAAACTGCCTGTCCACACAAGGACCTTCCCCAGAGCTGCTCACAAATATTAGAGTTGTGAGGGGTTTGCAAACAGAGTGAAGAAAACAGGACACGGGGGTCACACAGAGTCTGTCTTTCCATGGTCACAGCCCCACTCAATATATTACATGTAACCAGACCTAACCATTTGTGTGTCTCTCCACTTTTACATGCCTTGGTCACTGGTATGTAAACGTGGAGAGGAAATGTTTCTCAGTAAACAAGTTAGGATGTTAGGGAAGAAACATAAGTAATTACAAGGTAATAAACCCTTAGTAATAGAAATTGAAGTTTACAAGGTCAAATTCTCAAATTTCATGTTGATCACACCACATATATCAAGACACACAAACAAATCAGATACACACAGATACCAGTGTAATCAACATGATGTCTGCCTCGTTTTGTGTTTAATATTATTGAAGGCTCGATTTATGCCTTAAAGAAGTTCTTGAATATACATGTATTCTCTGGTGGAATAAACACGTCAAATGCTTATCATCAGAACTCTGGGGGTGGGGGGGGAAGAGTATAAATTCTCTTCAGTATTTTAAAATTGGTATCTAAATTAATTTCATTTTGACCTAGGTTAGTAACCAAAGCTGTCTTCACTGAGCTTTTGAAACCGTGTTAAGTTCCAAATATAATAAAGGCTGAAATGTACATTCAAATTTTATTTTCTACACTTTTTTATTATACTTTTCTGACCAAAAGGAGCTGAAGAAGTTTTTCTTATCTTCCTTATCACAAACATCAGATTTTTTTAAAAAAAGCAAAATGTAACTACAGAATTGTAGTTGAGAAGACTAGTACTACGTGGAGGAGTTTTAATCATAGCCCTGTTAAAATAACATTTAACACGGAATCATTTCATCAGGTGACGGTGTCACCTATTAAACAGCGTTTTTCTCATTTCATTTCTGTATGGCCTGGATGCTTCTTACATCTTCCTTAAACGTGACACCTTCACTTTTCTTCTCTAGAGTTCCCTTGACTTAAAGTAATGGTGTGAGGAAGACTGCATGATATTTAGTGGCTCTGTGCTATTTTTTAAATGTTGGGCAACGTTGGCTGGTCACTGATGTAACATTAAAATAAGCTACAGTCTAAGTGTCCGGGGCTGGCCCAGAAGTCTAAGGGTTTGGTTCCTCTTGTAGCTAAAGATTCGAGTCCATTCTTCCGCTAGTCCAATGCAGGGGCTGAAAAAGCCTAGGAAAGAGATTATATTGCATTCCACCGCTTAGGAGACATTTGTGTTTGATGGTCTTTTTACAGGTAAAAAGTATTTCCTTGAGCAAAAATCCCATTTCCTCAGTGCTTACAGAAAATATTGAATTTTATATCCATAACAGCCTTTCTCTATGGAAAAGATTTTTTAATTTGCTATAATCACTTCCTCTTATTTCTTTTTCTTATAGTTATGCATGTCCAGTCGTCTAAATTTCTTAAGTTCATTTAAAATCAGAGAAAATTAAAAAACAAGGGGATTAAAAACAAGCGCAGAGTAAACAAACAATTTTGCCATTACACTTTCTCCTGGACAACTCTGCAATTATTTCTTGTCACTTCCACTGTGTTTCAGCACAGCAGAATGATACATTCGTGGCTCAATGGTGAAGCGACATGTGCTTGAGGGGTAAAACATGGAAACCAGAAAAGGAATACAAACGTAAATCAAACTTTTAAAATCCTAGTAATACAACAGCTTCTTTCCTCATTTATTCTATTAATGTCCATTCCACATGAATTCACATTTTGGTTTCGGGAGGCCACGTGCCATGAGCCCTGATAACAAAGACCATTTGTAGAGGATAAAATAGGGCCTGTTGCCAGTATCTACTGGTGGCAAACTTGCAAAAATCTTCTGGAAGACTAACAAAATTATGTTCTGATTATTTGTTTTCTGGATTCTGGAGATCACGGAAATAGAAAAGGATAGAAACAAGGCATGCTTTTTGAGGTTTCTTGGGCTGGGTAGTAGAAAAATAGGTGTTTTCCTCTGGGGCTTTTTGTAGCTGAGGCTGAGACTTCTGAGAATACTTTTTCATTTTCCTCAGTCTTTAAGAGAGTGGTAGGCTTTGGCAGTTTGGCTGTTGACAAAATCCGTCTTCTTAAACTGAGCCTTTGGAATAAGCAAACAGAAATGTGCAATGTAGTAGGATTCTCACCCAAGAAAACACAATTTTAACCTCAATCGTTAACGAAAAGGGGGTAATAACAACAGATACCACAGATATACAAAAGAGCATCACTAATTATTACAAAAAACTACACTCAGGGGGTGGCGCCTGTGGCTCAGTCAGTAAGGTGCCGGCCCCATATACCAAGGGTGGCGGGTTCAAACCCGGACCCGGCTGAACTGCAACCAAAAAATAGCTGGGCGTTGTGGTGGGCGCCTGTCGTCCTAGCTACTCGGGAGGCTGAGGCAAGAGAATCGCTTAAGCCCAGGAGTTGGAGGTTGCTGTGAGCTGTGTGACGCCACGGCACTCTACCGAGGGCCATAAAGTGAGACCCTGTCTCTACAAAAAAAAAACAAAAAACTACACTCGGAAATTTGAAAATGGGCTCGGTGCCTGTAGCATAGTGGTTATGGCACCAGCCACATATACGGAGCCTGGCAGGTTCGTACCTGGCCCTGGCCAGCTAAAAACAACAATGACAACTGCAACAAAAAATAGCCAGGCCTTGTGGCAGGCGCCTGTAGTCCCAGCTACTTGGGAGGCTGAGGCAAGAGAATCTCGTAAGCCCAAGAGTTTGAGGTTGCCATGTACTGTGAGGCCACAGCTCTCTACCAAGGGTGATAGACTGAGACTTGGTCTCAACAACAACAACAAAAAAAGAAATTTGAAAATGGGAAGGAAATGGACCAATATCTGCAAACACACCACCTCCCCAGACTTAATCCGAATGAATTAGAACTCTTGAACAGACCATTATCAAGCAATGAAATCCTAATGGCAATAAAAAAAAAAGTAGTGCTTTCTTACCCTGGCTGCTGGCCAGGTCACACCCCCTGCTGTGTCCCTACCTTCTTGTAGGCGTTGTGGAGCTCTGTGTGGGTCCACAGAGAGTACAGGAGGACAGAGGCAGCTTTACTCGCTTTGTTGGAGGCATAGCTGCAAAGAAAAGGACGTCTGAGATCAGGGAGACCACGGGAGGCTTCTGAACGTTATTCTGCGAATCTTCTTTAACTGCTGCTCCCCCATAGCTCGGTCAAGTCAGGCCACTCACAAGGATGAGTGACGGCAGAGACTACATTTCTTTTGTTTTCATCTTTTTAAGTCGCTAATACAGTGCTAATAAATAAATACTTTATAGAGCATATCCTGGATATTTATAAGGAACACATCCTTAGACATGCTACAAATCCTTGTATTTATTTATACAAGACGATCTATGTTTGCAAATTTATGACGTACATTTATAGAAGACAGATGCAGGAAAACATGTCTTTGTGACTCGATGAATACATATGGCTTTGTGACTCAATGAACGTAGGAGTAATTTTTAGTTAATGAAAGAAATTCTTGTGGCAGTCCTTGTTAAAATAGTTTTGAAGTCACTTTTTTGACAGAACAAATGGGAAACTTGTCCCAAAGCCACCACTGAATTTGACATTGTATTTAGTTGTTGATAGTTCGTTTTGAAATGTGTCCTAAACTTTCCGATTCTGGCTAGAGATCAGGGTGTTTTTAGATTTCTTTTTCTTCTATCATCTGACTAGCATACGCCTGACTTTTTTAATTTTTTAACCAAGAAACAAGAGTAGAACCCGCCCCCCCACCATCTCTCAGGAGTTTGTGGACAGGCAACCCAGAGCAAAGGGGACAAAGCTGCATGAGGCAGGGCACAGGGGGTCCATCCGCCGGCCAAAGCCTTCCCCTCCCACACCTGCCTTGAGGGTTAAGGCAAATTAGCACCTCACAGGGTTTTAGTACCTCATGGACTTTTCAGAGTCACTTGGCAATAACCAAAGTACAAATATATCCATGAAAGCTATGGGTCTCTGACAGTCAAAATTATAAAAAGTTCTTAAATTGCAAGGGGATTATATTTATACGGTTTGTTTATGTCGGTTGTTTGGCACTTGGAACACAATTATTTAAGGATGTAATGCTGTAAATGATGATTAGCGCCCACGCTAGCCCATAAATTACAGGTCAGAATAGACAACACTCCAGTAAGGAAAGGGCAGCGGGCACAACTGGTGAAGTGCTCCTTGTTGACTTTTTTTTTTTTTAAACAGGGCCTATAAGGGGCTCAGTGCCTGTAGCTCAGTGACTAGGGTGCCAGCCACATACACCAGAGTTGGCGGGTTCGAACCCAGCCCAGGCCTGCCAAACAATGACAACTACAACCAAAAAAATAGCCGGGGGTTATGACGGGTGCCTGTAGTCCCAGCTACTCAGGAGGCTGAGGCAAGAGAATCGCTTAAGCTCAAGAGTTTGAGGTTGCTGTGAGCAGTGACGCCATAGCACTCTACGGACGGTGACATAATGAGACTCTGTCTCAAAAAACAAAACCTCCCCCACAAAACAAACAGGGCATGTAAGGACAAACTCAAGACATGGCCACTCAGGGCAACAAGCAAGTAACCGCAGCACATCTCTCTGTCTTGCTAAACTATGAGAAGTTTCCAGACATGGTGACATAGTCCCATGTGCAACGACTGTTGTGTCTGAACACTCCAGTAATTAAAGTCTTATTATCGTGTGGTGACTTTCTTAGGTCTGGATGGCTACTTTGGAGAGTCACGTCAGTTTTGCAGCAATAATTCATTCTCCTAGAGACTGAGGAACTGCTCTGCTATCTGCCAGGCTGCAGGCACAGGTGAATATTCTTGGGAAACTGACATTTCAATCCAGTGCTTAGGGCTCTTTTCCATCACCTGACTATAAGTGTAGTCTTTCTTCCTTGAGTGCTTTGTAGAGGCGGGCTGCAGGCAGGAGGGGCTTGCCCTGGGTGGGACCGCAGCAGGGGTGATGTGTGCTCACTGCAGGACACCACGGGACCCGCTCATCCCTGTACAGCCAAGTGCACATTTCTCTACTACAGGTGAGTCTGTTTGCTTTGGAACTCATCAGAACTAGGCTATACCATTTTTTTTTTTCTGGTTATCTACAAAAGTAACTTTTTTTTTTTGAGAAAGGTTCTCACTCTGTCATTGGGCTAGAATGCAGTGGCATCATTATAGCTCACTGCAACTTCAAACTCTTGGTCTCAAGCAATCCCCCTCCCTCGGCCTCCCAAGTAGCTGGAACTACAGGCACGCATCACCATGCTCAGCTAATTTTTCTATTTTTGGTAGGGTTGGGGGTCTCATACTTGCTTGAGCAGGTCTCAAACGCCTGAGCTCAAGCCTTCCTCTTGCCTCAGCTTCCCAGACTGCTAAAATTATAGGCATGAGCCACGTCACTCAGCTATAACTTCTATTTGTGACATTCTTAACAATTCAGAATTGTATAAAGAGAAAAAAATAATAATCTTTGAGGGAGGCCAGGCATGGTGGTTCATGCATCTAGCACTCTGGAGGCTGAGGTTGGTAGATTGCTTGAACTCAGGAGTTCAAGACCAGCCAGAACAAGAGCAAGATACTGTCTCTAAAAATACAGAAAAACTAGCTGGGTACTGGGGCAGCTGCTTTTAGTCCTAGTTACGTGGGAGGCTGAGGCAGGAGGATTGCTTGAGTGTAAGAGTTTGTGGTTGCTGTGAGCTATGATGCAACAGCACTCTATCCAGGGTGAAAGAGTGAGACTCTGCCTCAAAAAAACAAAAAGAACTTCAAGCTCACTTCTAATCCCATTCATCCTATCACTCTAAATTAACTCATGGTAGCACTTTGGTTATACAAGTTTTTTTATTCTCTCTCCCTACTTTTTTTTTCTTTTAAACAGGGAAAGTTGAAAACACAGGAGCAGGGAAGTGGGGTGACTTCTGTGCATTAGGATGTCTATTCTCAAAAGGGAATAAGAGACAGAAGAGGTGGAGGAGACTGAGAGAGGAAGCTGTTCCTGCCAGGCTACGCACCACCGCCCCTCCTGTGCTATCACTGCATCCCCTAAGCTGCCAGGGGTGCCATTTGTTCTCCAGATGTAAGTGAAGAAAAGGGCCCTTCCCTATCCAGAGGACTCCCAGTTTGTCTATATCATGTTGTTCTTGAATCATGGTGCTGGTTCTGGAAAATGAATCTGTTAGGTCAACAAAATGCTGGGCTGCAGCATCTGGAGAAACTATGGAGTTTGATGCTCCCTTCATATTTCAGAAGGGCATGGACAACTGTGGCTTGGCTGATTTGGTGCTTGCCTTGAACACCACGGACTGACTGAGCTGGCTTAGTGTTGGGAGCCTGTTTGTGACCAGGTTGCCCACAGCACTTGTGACTGCATATTCATGATCCAGTGAGTTCCACACAGGCCTGGTGGTGGGGAAAGGGAGACAGCTGAAGGGCAGATGCTAAAGGACTTACTCATCACCAGCGCTGATGGTCATGATTTTCTGCAGGCCCCCAGTGTTCAGAAGGTCTCGTGCATTCTGGTAACTGTTCTGGACGATATTGTTCAACGTGTAACAGGCAGAGGCTGTAGTTTCAACGAGCAGGTCTGTGCACGGGACTGTGTCAGGAATTATGGCAACCAAATCAGGTAGTGTTTCTTTGGCTATAAGATAAAAGAAAAAGAGCCTCAGATTAAAAACATTGTTTCTTACCAAGATACCAATACCTTTTGGGTTAAAGAACATTTTGGAAAAGAAACACAAGTGGACTAACAAATATATGGAAGATATAAACTCTCTAGCAATCAAATAAAAAATAAGATTTTTTTAAAAAAGAGGACACTCTCTGCTTAGTACACTGAAAATCTTTCCAAAATGCAATTTGACAGAAATGCCAAGAATTTAAAACATTTTCATATTCTTTAAGTCAGTAATTCCATTTCTGGAAATATACCTTAAATATATCACTTTAAAATTAGAAAAGCTTTTTGTACAGTTCTTTATTTACGACAGTATGATATAAAAATGAAAAATTATAAAAAACCGGGGCGGCGCCTGTGGCTCAGTCGGTAAGGCGCCGGCCCCATATACCAAGGGTGGTGGGTTCAAACCCAGCCCCGGCCAAACTGCAACCAAAAAATAGCCGGGCATTGTGGCGGGCGCCTGTAGTGCCAGCTACTCGGGAGGCTGAGGCAAGAGAATCGCTTAAGCCCAGGAGTTGGAGGTTGCTGTGAGCTGTGTGAGGCCACGGCACTCTACCGAGGGCCATAAAGTGAGACTCTGGCTCTACAAAAAAAAGAAAAATTATAAAAAACCTAAAAGTCCCAATAGCAGTATGATTTATTAACCATGACCCACACGTAAAGACTACGGGCCATCCCAAAACGTATCTTAAAGCACATTTAACAAAAAATTTGTGTTAAAACGGTCTACCTAAAAAAATCAGTGTATTTATTTATGTGAAGATATATTACATCACATTGTAGTATTATAAAAGAAAATACAGCCAGGCATAGTGGCTCATGCTTGTAATCCTAGCACTCTGGGAGACTGAGACGGGTGGATCACTTGAGCTCAGAAGTTTAAGACCAGCCTGAGCAAGAGTGAGATCTCATCTCTACTAAAAATAGAAAAACTAGCCGGGCATTGTGGCAGGCACCTGTAGTCCCAGCTACTCAGGAGGATGAGGCTAGAGGAACGCTTTAGCTGAAGAGTTTGAGGTTGCTGTGAGCTATGATGATACCACAGCAATCTACCCAGGCTGTCAGAGTGAGACTCTGTCTCAAAAAAAAAAAAAAAAATATATATATATATACATAACAAACCTCAGGAGAAATAAACTGAAATGTTAATAGGAGCTATTTTTCTACAGTAGTATTAATGGTAAAATAAAACATCAAAAAATTATCTATACTTCTCCAAATTCTTTTCTTTTCTCTTTTGTTTTTAAGAGACAGTCTTATTTTGTTGCCCTCAGTAGAGTGCTGTGGCATCACAGCTCACAGCAACTTCCAGCTCTTGGGCTTAGGTGATTCTCTTGCCTCAGCCTCCTGAGTAGCTGGGACCATAGGCGCCTGCCATAATGCCTGGCTATTTTTAGAGAAGAGGTCTCGCTCTGGCTCAGGCTGGTCTCGAACCTGTGAGCTCATGTAATCCACCTGCCTCAGCCTCCCAATTGCTGGGATTATAGGCATGAGTCACTGTGCCAGGCCCTCCTGAATTATTTTCAATACATAAATACTACTACTACTACTATTGAAAAAAAGAAATTAAAAAAAAAATTTTTTTGAGACAGAGTCTATGTCACCCTTTGTAGAGTGCTGTGGCATCACAGCTCACAGCAACCTCAGACTCTTGGGCTAAAATGATTCTTTTGCCTCAGCCTCCAGAGTATCTGAGACTACAGGTGCCTGCCACAATGCCCAGCTATTTTTTGGCTGCAGGTGTCATTGCTGTTTAGCTGTCTGGGCTGGGTTTGAACCCACCAACCTCGGTGTACATGGCTGGCACCCTACTCACTGAGCTACGGGTGCTGAGCCAAAACAAACTATTTAAAATGTATTTTTCCGGGCAGCGCCTGTGGCTCAGTGAGTAGGGTGCTGGCCCCATATGCCGAGGGTGGCGGGTTCAGACCCAGCCCCGGCCAAACTGCAACAAAAAAATAGCCAGGCGTTGTGGCGGGCGCCTGTAGTCCCAGCTACTCGGGAGGCTAAGGCAGGAGAATTGCCTAAGGCCAGGAGTTGGAGGTTGCTGTGAGCTGTGTGACGCCACGGCACTCTACCGAGGGCAATAAAGTGAAACTCTGTCTCTACAAAAAAAAAAAAATAATAATAATAAAAAAAATGTATTTTTCCACTACATGGAAACTACTTGGTTATAGGTTTGAGTTTGGCTTTTTTTGAGTTTGGCTTTTTTTTTATTGATACAATAAAAAAAGTATCAATATTGGATGATTCCGCTTTGTCTTATGGCATATATTTTGAGCAATATGAATGTGTACTTGATTTCTTGTAATTCTTTTCACGTATATTTTCTTTTCTTTTCTGTAACTACTTTGCTTCTGTTGCTTCCCACAGCTCCTTAATGTGTTATGTTCATAACGGATAGATAACAAAGACCAATTCATTTTATTGTTCTTTACCTGGATGCAGGTGGCACCTTGAACCACACGTAATCTCTCTCTGATATGGAATTGCAATTACTTATGTGCTGGTTTTAATTTCATGTGGTAATGGGCTCCTCAAAGCCAATTACCATGTTTATTTCTATGTTTCTAGCATTAATTATTGATCCTGAAACAGACAGGTACTCAGTAAAAGGCTCTGAATGATCTATCATCCTTTCATTCACAGGGAGGACATACCTTCTGCTCACGAGCCTGACTACTTCCTTTCCTACTGTTGTTCAAGCACCTCACAGCATAATGTTAAGAGCTCAGCGCTCAGCCTCTGAAGATGCTTTAGTTCCAACCTGGCCCTGCTACTTAATGGCTCTGGTGTGGTTGAGCTACTTAATTTCTCTAGCCTGCATCTTCCTAATTTGCAACACAGGGTAATAATAGCTGCTACTTCATAGGGTAGTTTTGAGAAAATAAAGGAGTCGAGGTATGTTAAATTTATCAGAGTACCCTGCACATAGTAAGCTCTTAATAGAGGTTCACTATCATCAGAAGACTCTCTTTTTGGCCGGGCGTGGTGGCCTACGCCTGTAGTCCCAGAGTTGTGGGTGGGAGGCCAAGGCGGGTGGATTGTCTGAGCTCAGAGGTTCGAGACCAGTATGAGCAGCAGTGAGGCAGAGTAAGACCCCGTCTCTAACAACATCAAAAACAGCTGGACGTTGCGGTGGGCGTCTGTAATCCCAGCTACTGGGGAGGCAACGGGAAAGAGAATCGCCAAAGGAAGAACATTAAAAATAGAAGAAAATGAACAAAAAAAAAGTACTTCAAACAAAAAAGAATGAACAAGCAAGCTGAAATAAAAAAAAAAAAAAAGAAGACTCTCTTTTTAATACGTTAAACCATAGAAAGAGAGGTCTTAAGAATTTGGTAACACAGGTTGGCAAAACAGTATAGGATGCAGACCCATGTCTTCCATGTGAGATCTGTTTTTCTGTCGCTAAGCCGCATTGCCTTTCAGTTTTTGAGAAAATTTAAGTTTCAAGTTTATTTCTCTAAATGTAGATAAAATGTGATGACTTTATTCCAGGTCAGCCCGTAGAAAGTCACCTGGCCTAGAAATCACCCACAAAGCATGCATTCAAACTGATTTTTATTTATTCTTGGCTATTAAAATTCCGAGTCAAGATGGGTCCTTTTACTTCAATTCCATATTTGATGTGAAGCTAATTTGGAATTTTAAAACTGAATTTACCTTGCTGATGCCTCTTTTCTCTGTTGTCCTTAAATCTCAACAGAATAATCCAATAAAAACCACAGGGCCATGACTATCCCTTCACAGCATCTGGGAGACCACAACCTGAAGCTGGCAGTATTTCTGCCCCGAAGATGATACGTGCAGTGCAGTTATTTACCTTGGCAATGTTTTAAAGATGGAGCCAATGTTTTATTTGGGAAAAAAAGAAGGTAAAGGAAAAATATACCTCTATTGAAGTTCAGCACAAAAGCCCACAAAAGAACATGGGCAGAGCATTTTAGCGATTTTGAAAGTGCCTATGGCAAGGTTTCTTTTATATTCACTAAACCTTCTCCAAGCTCTCTCTAAATTTATAATGGGCATGAAACCATTGTATGAAACCTCCTGTCAAATGTGCTGCTGGTTATCTTTGAAAATGATGTTAGAAAAACACAACTGCAGACTTCAGTATCCCCCATGCTGTGTCCCTGCAGACTCCAAAACCTAATCCACTCAAAAAAACAATTTGTTTATAACTTCAGTGGGATTTTGTGAAAAACTGAATTTAGGTTGTTAGAAATGACTAATTCATGGTACATTAGAAAGCATGCTTAATTTTCGCATTATTTTCTTAGCATCTCATTTTACTTGGTTTGATAAACATTTCTCAGATACTTCTTGGTATACTCAAACCAATGAAAACTGATGTTATCTGAGAATATAACACAGCTATCTTCTCTGTCAGTAATGGGGAGCACCTCCTCCTCAAAGGACAAATACCTTTCATTGTATTGATTTTAAAAACTGTCTCTGCCAAATCTCTATTCAGTGATGTCTCCTTTTGTCTTTTTCTTATAATTATCTGTTTGCCCATTTTTTCCCTAGTCCAACGCTCTGCCAAGCTTCTAAAGTAAACAACTGCTGCACGTGTTTTCTCAGTGTTCTAGAAGCCTGACGTGTGAGCCGGCCACACAGACAGAGTTCTGAAAGAGCTATATGGATTAGAGAAGCCTCCCTGGCTGGCAGGACTGAGGGATGAAAAATGCCAAACATGTTACTTATCTTGCTAATTTGGTATGGCCTGAGATTTATCTTCTGTAGAGGATTTAAAAAATGCTAAATCTTAGAAACAACCTATTTGAGATCCAATGACAAAGCCTCTGTATCTGGCTACACAAAAGCCAGGGCTGTGTGTATAACCTTCTGTTCTTTATTCGCGTTTCCAGTTAATCACTGTGAAAAGAATGTCATGCAGACAAGGTTTTACTGCATCTGTATTATATTTTCAGTAGGTACTGATGACATGTAGCTACTTTTACTGACTCACCAATTTCATTCTGCAGAGACAGATTCCGAGACAGATTCCTCAGCAGGGAGACGGCAGTCTTTTTCACGCTTGGATCACCAACGTGCAGCATTTTTCGCGTGTGCTGAAGGCCATTTTCCTTCTGAACAACTGTCTGAGCTACTGACGTTGGCATCTGTTTTGTGAGACATGTCCTTTTAGGAGCTACTGCATTTGATTTCACAGTACTAGTAAGTTTTCTATAGATTACTAGAGGTTGAGGAAGGTGTTCTAAAAATGAGAACTGTGATAAAGCCAGTCTAAAGATATTTTAAAAAATTTCATATTAGGTTTAATGACTAGATAAAAACAATTTATTCAGTATTTTTAAACACAATGTTGGATTTGGTTAGCTATTATGTATTTTGCATCTATGTTTGTAAGTCAAATAGGTAAATTTTCCTCACTGTAAGGTAATAGTAAATTTTCCTTTTAGAATCAAGGTTGCGTGGATATTGTACAATTAGTCTTTTCTCTTTTTTCATATTCTTGAACTATTTGTATGATATAAGAAAAATCTCAGCCAGGCATGGTGGCTTATGCTGGTAATACTGGCACTCTGGGAGGCCAAGGCAGACAGACTGATTTGAGCTCAGGAGTTCGAGACCAGCCAGAGCATGAGTAAGGCTTTGTCTTACTAAAAATAGAAAAAACTACCTGGGCACGGCGGTGGACACCTGTAGCCTTGGGTACTTAGAAGCTGTGACAAGAGGATGGCTTGAGACTAAGAGTTTGAGATTACATTAAGCTATGATGATGCCATGCCACTCTACCCAGAGCGACAGAGTGATAGACTCTGTCTCAGGGGAAAAAAAAAAGGGCTCAGCACCCGTAGCACAGAGGTTACAGAGCCAACCATATACACTGAAGGTGGCAGGTTTGAACCCGGCCCAGGCTAGCTAACCAACAATGACAACTGCAACCAAAAAATCACCAGGTGTTGTGGCAGGCACCTGTAGTCCCAGCTACTTGGGAGGCTGAGGCAAGAGAATCACTTGAGCCCAAGAGTTTGAGCTTGCTGTGAGCTGTGATGCCATGGCACTCTACCGAGGGCAACATGAGACTCTGTCTCAAAAAAAATCTTATTTTGGTAGAATTTAGCTATACAAGTTAGTAACCCTTACCTGAAATGCTTGGGACCAGAACAGTCCTGGTTGTTTTCAGATTTTGGAATATTTGCATACATATAATAAAATGTGTACATTTTATTTAGATTCGGGACACAAGTCTAAAACTGAAATTCAAACATGTTTTATATACACCTTATATGCATAGATTGAAGGTAATTTTACGTAGTATTTATAACAATTTTGTGCATAAAACAAAGCTTGTATACACTGAACCATCAGAAAACAAAGGTGCCATAGCCCCGCTACCCACATGGACAACCAGTGTTTGGCATCACCGTCCTTCCTGGCTCTGAATTCACACGCTACCAATAAGCAATCATTTTCTTTTTCTCACTTATGTATTTGCCCATAAAAAAACATGAAACACCATTAATACAGTAAAAACACATGCTTAGGGTACCTATGCAGCACAGTAGCATTGCCAGACACCCGTGTCAGCTGTAAACTGCAACGAGCAACCGTGGGCGTTTTGTCTCTCACCAAGGTGCTGTGCTGGGGTTAAAGGGTTACCGTGCACTGTATTTTTTTTTGCAGTTTTTGGCAGAGGCCGGGTTTGAACCCGCCACCTCTGGCGTATGCGGCTAGTGCCCTACTCCTTTGAGCCACAGGCCCCTCTACTTGCATTTTTTTCTGCATCATTACTAACATCCATCTTTACCATCACTTTATTACCATCACCTGATGCAGAATCATTTCAGCTACTTCGCTATTTGTCAACCAGTGAGCCAACGGAACCTCATTATGAATGTTAAGAACTTCTTCACAGCCACTTCCTCCAGCTTCCTCGTAGACTATGAAAACACATGTTTTGCACCTGTAAGGAGGTCAGGCATCATTTGACATACAGAAGCCTTCTAAGTTACCATCTTGTATCATCACTGAACACTGTGGCAGGTCAGAGGTTGTGCCGGGCACACACACCTGTGCCTTTAGTCACTGCCTTCCAAGCACTGGCAACAGCCTATGTGGCGTCATTCACGCTAAACTCCTTCTGCAAACCTTCTACACCCGGGTCTCTGTTGGCGGCTGCTAGCATGCTATTCAAGAAAGAATTTTTTTTTTTTTTTTTGGTTTTTTGGCCGGGGCTGGGTTTGAACCCGCCACCTCCGGCATATGGGACCGGCGCCCTACTCCTTGAGCCACAGGCGCCGCCCCAAGAAAGAATTTTTAAAATTTACTCTTTAGTGATCTAAGGAACCCTGGTCCTATAGCTGAATGAAGTTACATTCGGAGGGAAAGTACGTGGCATGGGCATTCTTTTGGACGAGAACTTCAGCTGGAAGGTGAACAGCTGTCAAGAAATAACAAAGTCTTTGTCTTTTTACCTTTTATTTGAAAATAATTTCCAACTTATAAACAATTGTACAAAAGAAAGACAGACAACAGTATATACTTGACTCGGATTTACCCGTTACCGTTTTGCCTCATTTAGAGCCCACGCCCTCCTGTTACACTGTCTCCTCACCCACCTTCTTCAATGCCCTCGTGAGATTCTAAAGTTTAAATACCTTTGAAATAGAAGGATCAGTGTCACACTGTAGTTATAGAAAGACCATATGCGAGACTAATGTATTAGTCTAGTGGGGCTGGGGGAAACGACCACGTTTTACAAACTGCTCACCTAAGAAGGTTTGGGCTCTGCTGATTATTTTACAAAGAATGTTTTTTCCTTTTATTCTTTTATATTTTTAATTATTATGGGCACGTAACAGTTACATATATTCACAGGGTATATGTAATGTTTTGATACAGGCATACAATGTGAATTAATCAAATAATGGTAATTAGGGTGTCTATCACCTCAGGCATTTAACATTTCCTGTGTTAGGACTGTTCCAATTCTACTCTTTTAGTTATTTTAAAACACATCCTAACTAATTGTTGATTATCGTCACTTTGTCACAACAATAGAATATTGTTCATTCTATCTAAACAGCTCACTGTATTTTGGGATCCATTTACCAAAACCTCTATGCTCCTTCACACACCCCCTTCCCAGCCTCTGGTAACTGTCATTCTACTCTCTGTCACCATGAGAGCAATTGTTTTTAATATTTAGTTGCCACATGAGAGAAAACATGTTTTTCTGTGCTTCGCTTATTTCACATAAAATAATGTTCTCCAGCCAGAAGCGGTGGCTTATGCCTGTAATCCTAGCACTCTGGGAGGCCAAGGCAGGTGGACTGCCTGGGCTCATGGGCTTGAGTCCAGCCTGAGCAGGAAGAATAAGACCCTGTGTCTAAAAACAGCTGGGTGCTGTGGCAGGTGCCTGTAATCCCAGCTACTTGGGAGGCTGAGTCAAGAGACTCACTTGAGCCCAAGAGTTTGAGGTTTCTGTGAGCTGTGATGCCATAGCACTCTACTGAGGGCGACATAGTGAGACTGTCTCAAAATAAAAAAAAAAAAAAAAGTTCTCCAGTTCAATCCATGTTGGTGCAAATGGCAGAATTCTTTTTTTGTGGCTATATAATATTCCATTGTGTATATATGTACCACAGTTTCTTTATCCATTCATCTGTGGATGAACACTTAGGTTGATTCCTTATCTTGGCTACTGTGAATAGTGGTACATAAAACATGGGAGTGCGGACATCTTTTCAATATACCCACTTCTCCTCTGCACATACACCAAGTAGTGGGATTGCTGGGTCATGTGGCAGTTCTATTTTTGTTTTTTTGAGGTATCTCCATACTGTTTTCCATAGTGGTTACACTGATTTACATTCCTGCCATCAGTACATGAGGGCTCCCCTTTGTCCACAGCCCTGGAAGCATTTGCTATGGTCCATCTTTTGATAAAAGCCTTTTTTTTTTTTTGGCCGGGGCTGGGTTTGAACCCGCCACCTCCGGCATATGGGACCGGCGCCCTACCCGCTGAGCCACAGGCGCCGCCCTAATAAAAGCCTTTTTAACTGAGATGAGACGATATCTCACTGTAGTTTTAATTTGCATTTTTCTGATAATTAGTGATTGTTGAGAATATTTTCATATACATGTCCATGCGTATGTCTTCTTTTGCAAAACGTCTATTCAGACCCTTTGCCCATTTTTTAAATGGGTTATTTGAGTGTTTCCTACTGAAGTGTTGAAGCTTCTTACATATTCTAGTTATTAATCCCTTGTCAGATGGGTAGTTTGCAAATATTTCCTCCCATTCTGTGGGTTGTCTCTTCACTTTGTAGATGGTTTCCTTTGCTGTGCAGGAGTTTTTTTAGCTCGATGGGATCCCATTTGTTCAATTTCGCTTGGGTTGCCCATTCTTTGGGGGCATTATTCAAGAAGTCCTTGCCCAGACTAATGTCCTGGAACATTTCCCCAATGTTTTCTTTTAGTAGTTTAATAACTTCTGGTTTTAGATTTAAGACTTTAGGTTTGATTTTTGTATATGACAAGAGATAAGGGTCTAGTTTCATTCCTCTGCCTCTGGATATCTAGTTCTCCCAGCACCATTATTGATTGTCCTTTCCCCAAGTGTATATTCTTGGCACCTTTGTCAAAGATAAGTTCATTATGAATTTGTGGATTCATTTCTGGGTTCTCTATTCTGTTTCAGTAGTCTGTATGTCTGTATTTATGCCAGTACCAAGTTGTTTCGGTTACTACAGCTCTGTAGTATTAAGTCAGGTAATGTAATTCCTCCAGTTTTGTTCTTTTTAATTATTTTTTTTATTAAATCATAACTTTGTACATTGATGCATTTATAGGGTTCAGGGTACTGCTTCAATATATGATATGAAATGTTTGCATGGAACTAAGTAACACATCCATCACAATTATACACATTTCAGTTTTGTTCTTTTTGCTTAGGATAACTTTGGATATTTTGGGTCTTTTGTGGTTCCACATAAATTTTAGGGTTACTTTGTCTATCATCATGAAGAATGTCATTGGTATCTTAATGAGGATTGCACTGAATCTGTACATTGCTTTATGTAGTATGGATATATATATGCATATATATTTATTTTTATTAAGTCTTTTGCACATAGATCATAAATACATTTATGCCAATTTCAGTGTGTTGATTATTTGTACAAATTGGAGTGTTTACATCATACTAATCAATATAGCTTTCACCTCATTTACCCAATTATAACATTAGGACATTTGTGCTCTACACATGATAGATCCAACTTGTACTTGCAATGTGCTCCATAGTTGTGGTCCCCCTACTATCCCTTCCATCCCCTCCCCATCCCTCTCTCTCCTTCATCTTAGGCTAAAATTGTGTTTCATTTTTCATATGCAAGTGTGAGTTATTATAAACTGGTTTCACAGTAGTACTGAGTACATTGGTTATTTCTTTTCCATTCCTGAGATACTTTACCAAGAAGAATATTTTCCAGTTCCATCCATGTAAACATAAAAGAGGTAAAGTCTCAACAACATTGATTCTTCCAATCCATGAACACAGAATACCTTTGCATTTTTTAGTGTCCTTTTTAATCTTTTTCATCAATATCTTATCATTTTCATTATAGAGATTCTTTATTACTTCCTTGGTTAAGTTTATTCCTATGTATTTTATTTTATTTGTAGCTACTGTAAGTGGGATTACTATCTTGGTTTCTTTTTCAGATTGTTTACTATTGGCATACAGGAAGACCGATTTTTACATGTTGATTTTGTAGCCTGCAACTTTACAGAATTTATCATTACTAATAGTTTTATTGTGGAGCCTTTCTTTTAGTTTCTCTAAATATAAGATTATATCATCTGCAAAAAAGAATAATTTGACTTCTTCCTTTCCTATGTGGAACCCTTTTATTTGTCTTGTCTGATTGCTCTAGATATAACTTCTAGTACTTCTAGTACTGTGTTGGTAAAAGTGGGTGCCCTTGTCTTGCTCCAGATCTTAGAAGAAAGGCTTTCAGGTTTTCCCTATACAGTGTGATACTAGCTGTGGGTCAGCCATATATGACTCTTATCATGTTGAGGTAAGTTTTTTCTATACCCAGTTTTTTTGAGAGTTTTTATCACAAAGGGATGTTAAATTCTACTGAATGCTTCTTCAGCATCAATTGAAATGATCTTATGGGGTTTTTGCCTTTCATTCTGTTGACAGGATATATTGCATTGGTTGATTTGTATGTGTTGAACTCCTTGAGTCCCTGGGATGAATCTCCCTTGATCATGATGCATAATCTTTTGAATGAGTTGTTGAATTCAGTTTGCCAGTATTTTCTTGAGGATTTTTGCAACTATGTTCATCAAATATATTGGCCTACAATTTTTGCTTTTTGTCATGTCTTTGTCTAGTTTTGGCATCAAGGTGTTACAGGTCTTATAGAATGGATTGGGGAGTATTTCCCCCTTTTTGGTTTTTTGGAGTGTTTAAGAAGAATTGGTATTAATTCTTTGACTGCTTGGTAGGATTCAGTAGTGAAGCCATTAGGTTTTGGGCTTTTTGTTGATGGAAGTCTCTTTTTTTGAGACAGAGTCCCCCTCTGTTGCCCAGGCTAGTGTGTCATGGCTTTAACCAAGCTCACAGCAACCACAAACTCCTGGGTTTGCATGGTCTTCCTACTTCAGCCTCTTGAGTAGCTAGGGCTACAGGTGCCCAGCACAGTGCCTAGCTTGTTTTTGTTTTTAGTGGAGACAGGGTCTCTCTCTTGCTCAGGCTGGGTGTCAAATTTCTGTTTCCTAAAGACCATTGGGGTTTTAAAGCCATACACCAAAATCATCCTTTAAAATTTAAGCTGATTAAGTCTCACCTCAGATTTAAACCCTCTAACGACTCCCTATTGCTTTCACAATGATGTTCAGACATCTTAGTATGGCTTGCACAGTCCTGCACAGGCTGGCATCTTTTTTCCTTCTTTTTTAAAACATGTTTCCCTAATGCTTTAGGTTACAACTATCCTAAACTGCCTATCTCTCCTACTAGACCGTAAGATCCTTAAAAAGAGAAAATGTTTTCTATCCTTCTTTTTTTGGAGACAGAGTCTGGCTCTATTGACCAGGCGAGAGTACAGTACTGTCCCCATAGCTCATAGCAACTTCAAACTCCTGGGCTCAAGTGATCCTCTTTCTCAGCCTCCTGAGTATCTGGGACTGCAGGCCCACACCATGACACTGGCTAATTTTTGTTTGTGTAGAGATGAGATCTTGCTTTTGCTCAGGCTATTCTTTTATTATTATTATTATTAAATTATAGCTGTGTACATTAATGCAATCATGGGGCACCATACACTGGGTTTATATACGATTTGACATATTTTCATCACACTGGTTAACATAGCCTTCCTGGCATTTTCTCAGTTATTGTGTTAAGACACTTAGATTCTACATTTAGTAAGTTTCACATGTATCCTTGTAAGATGCACAGTAGGTGTAATCCCACTAATCACCCCCTCCGCCTTTCCTTCCCTCCCCTTCCTCTCCCCCTTCCCCATATTCTTAGGTTATAACTGGGTTATGGCTTTCATATGAAAGCCATAAATTAGTTTCATAGTAGGGCTGAGTACATTGGATACTTTTTCTTCCATTCTTGAGAAACGTTACTAAGAAGAATATGTTCAAGCTCCATCCATGTAAACATGAAAGAGGTAAAGTCTCCATCTTTCTTTAAGGCTGCATAATATTCCATGGTGTACATATACCACAGTTCATTAATCCATTCGTGGATCAATGGGCACTTGGGCTTTTTCCACGACTTAGCAATTATGAATTGGGCTGCAATAAACATCTGGTACAAATATCTTTGTTATCATGTGATTTTTGGTCTTCTGAGTATATACCTAGTAGAGGAATTAAAGGATTGAATGGTAGGTCTATTTTTAGATCTCTAAGTATTCTCCAAACATCTTTCCAAAAGGAATGTATTAATTTGCATTCCCACCAGCAGTGTAGAAGTGTGCCCTTTTCTCCACATCCACACCAACATCTCTGGTCTTAGGATTTTGTGATATGGGCTAGTCTTACTGGAGTTAGATGATATCTCAAAGTAGTTTTGATTTGCATTTCTCTGATGATTAAGGATGATGAGCATTTTTTCATAAGTCTGTAGGTCGTGTGCCTGTCTTCTTCAGAGAAGTTCCTCTTCAAGTCCCTTGCCCACCTTGAGATGGGATCACTTGTTTTTTTCTTTCTAATATGTTTGAGTTCTCTGTGGATTCTGGTTATTAAACCTTTGTTGGAGACATAACCTGCAAATATTTTCTCCCATTCTGAGGGCTGTCTGCTTGCTTTACTTACTGTGTTCTTGGCTGTGCAGAAGCTTTTTAGTTTGATCAGGTCCCAGTAGTGTATTTTTGAAGCTGCTTCAATTGCCCTGGTGGTTCTCCTCATAAAATATTCACCCAGACCGATTTCTTCAAGAGTTTACCCTGCACTTTCTTCTAGTATTTTTATGGTTTCATGTCTTAAGTTTAAATCTTTAATCCAGTGGAGTCTATCTTAGTTAATGGTGAAAGGTGTGGGTCCAGTTTCAGTCTTCTACAGGTAGCCAGCCAGTTCACCCAGCACCATTTGTTAAATAGGGAATCTTTTCCCCACTGAATGTTTTTAATTGGCTTGTCAAAGATCAAATAATGGTAAGTAACTGGGTTCATCTCTTGGTTCTCTATTCTGTTCCAGACATCTACTTCTGTGTTTTTGTGCCAGTACCATGCTGTTTTGATCACTATCGATTTATAGTATAGTCTCAGGTCCGATAGCGTGATTCCTCCTGCTTTGTTTTTATTTCTGAGTAATAATGTCTCGGCTATTCGAGAATTTTTCTGATTCCATATAAAATGAAGTATTATTTTTTCAAGATCTTTAAAGTATGACAGTGGAGCTTTAATAGGGATTACATTAAAATTGTATATTGCTTTGGGTAGTATGGACATTTTAACAATGTTGATTCTTACCAGCCAGGAGTATGGTGTGTTTTTCCATTTGTTAACATTTTCAGCTATTTCTTTTCTTAGAGTTTCATAGTTCTTTTTATGGAGATCTTTCACATCCTTTGTTAGATAAACTACCAAATATTTTATCTTCTTTGGCACTACTGTAAATGGAATAGAGTCCTTAACTGTTTTTTTTCGGCTTGACTGTTGTTGGCATATATAAAGGCTACCGATTTATGAATGTTGATTTTGTAACCTGAGACGCTGCTGTATTCCTTGATCACTTCTAAGAGTTTTGTAGTAGAATCTCAGGTGTTTTCCAGATATACAATCATATCATCTGCAAAGAGTGAAAGTTTGATCTTTTCTGACCCTATATGGATACCGTTGATTGCCTTTTCTTCCCTAATTGTGATGGCTAAAACTTCCATTACAATGTTAAAGAGCAGTGGAGACAATGGGCAACCTTGCCTGGTTCCTGATCTGAGTGGGAATGATTTCAATTTAACTCCATTCAATAGGACATTGGTTGTGGGTTTGCTGTAGATGGCCTCTATCGGTTTAAGAAATGTCCCTTCTATACCAATTTTCTTAAGTGTTCTGATCATGAAGGGATGCTGGATAGTATCAAAAGCTTTTTCTGCATCAATTGAGAGAATCATATGGTCTTTTTTAATTTTTTTATGTGATGAATTATATTTATAGATTTAATGTATATCGAACCAGCCTTGAGACCCTAGGATAAAACCGACTTGGTCATGATGTACAATTTTTTTGATGTGTTGCTGGATTCTGTTTGTTAGGATCTTGTTGAATATTTTTGCATCTATATTCATTAGTGATATTGGTCTATAATTTTCTTTTCTTGTTGGGTCTTTTCCTAGTTTGAGGATCAGGGTAATGTTTGCTTCATAGAACGTGTTGGGTAGTTTTCCTTCGTTGTCTATATTTTGGAACAGGTTGAGTAATATAGGTATAGGTACTAGTTCCTCTTTAAAGGTTTGGTAGGATTCTGATGTGAAGCCATCTGGTCCCGGGCTTTTCTTTTTAGGGAGATTTTGTATGGTTGATGCTATTTCAGAACTTGATATAGGCCTGTTCAACATTTCCACTTGATTCTGGCTAAGTCTTGGAAGGTGATGTGCTTCCAAGTATTGGTCAATTTCCTTCAGATTTTCATATTTCTGAAAAAAAGTTTCTTGTAATAGTCATTAAGGATTTTTTTAATTTCTGAGGATTCTGTTGTTATGTTGTCTTTGTCGTTTCTGATTGATGAGATTAGAGATTTTACTCTTTTTTTTTCCTGATTAGGTTAGCCAAAGGTTTAGCTATTTTATTGACCTTTTCAAAAAACCAACTTTTTGATTTATTAATCTGTTGTATAATCCTTTTGTTTTCAGTTTCGTTTAATTCTGCTCTAATTTTGGTTATTTTTCTTCTACTAGGTGTGGGGTTGGAATGCTCTTCCTTTTCCAGTTGCTTGAGATGTCCCATTAAGTTAACTTTCTTTCTTTCCGTTCTCTTGAGGAAGACTTGCAGTGCTATAAATTTCCCTCTTAGGACTGCCTTTGTGGTATCCCAGAGATTCTGATAATTCGTGTCTTCACGAAATTTTGTTCCAAAAATTTGGTAATTTCCTTCTTAATCTCATCTATGACCCAGCTATCATTCAGCATAAGGTTATTTAACTTCTTTCCATGTTTTTGTATGAGTATGCAGATTCCTGTTGTTACTGAGTTCAACTTTTATTCCATGGTAGTCTGAGAAGATGCAAGGAATAATTTGTATTCCTTTAAATTTACTGAGGTTAGACTTGTGACCTAAGATGTGATAGGTTTTAGAGTATGTTCCGTGGGCTGATGAGAAGTATGTGTATTCAGTTTTGTTGGGATGAAATGCTCTGTACTTGTCTGTTAAATCCAAATGTTGGATGGTTAGGTTTAAATCTAAAATTTCTTTGCTCAGCTTCTTATTGGAGGATCTATCCAACACTGCCAAAGGAGTGTTAAAGTCTCCGACTATTATGGAGCTAGAGGAAATCAAGTTGCTCATGTCTGTTAGATTTTCTCTTAGAAATTGAGGTGCATTTTGGTTGGGTGCTAAGTGGCTCTGTCTTTCAGCTGGTCTCTGTCTGATCCTAGTGAAACAGTTACTCCGGATTGAAGTCTCAGCTGTGGAGAAATACCAGCAATTAAGTCACCCTGCCCCCCACAGGCAACAATTGGAAAAAGAAAATCAAACCTTCCTACAACCACACACCCAGGGTACCACTTGGATAGTCCTCGGGCGATTGGCTCAGTTCAAAAGGTCCAAATCAATCGTCTTAGTCAGCACCTGTCTCAGGTGGGAAAGTTTAAAAGTTTTCTGGGAACTAGATTGCAGGGGTCTACTCACAACTCAAATATGACTTGTTCCGGTGCTCCATGAAGTCAGGAGGACCCACCCAGCAAATAGATTAGTCTGGGAAGGTTGATGTCTCTGTCCCCACCTTGCACCTCTGTCACACCCAGTCAATGATAACTCCACAGGGCTGTGACCCAGTTGCCTCCAATGAGCAGATACTCCAGGGGTTTGCACCTGCCTGAATCGCAAGGAGATCTATGTCTCCTCAGCTAGGCTGCTGCTCTCTGCCACTATCCAGCAGGGGGAGGTGAGGCCTGACAACTTCCAGTGCTTAATGGAGGCTGGGGCTGTTCACTCAGTTCCAGCCACCCTTGATTGATGTTACTGATTGAACAGAACAACTTTGCGGAATTTGTTTCTGTCCCAGCTAAATTCTCCTGCAGCATAGAAGCTGTTTTGAATTCACAGAACCTGTGCCTCAGGCCCTGTCTGTACTGCTGTCTGGTCTCACCTGTCAGTTCCACCCTCTGCCTGCTCTCTTTTGTCTTGGCTGATGATCCCCTGAGGGCCGGGTACATCTTAGGCTCAGTAAAGTGTTCATCTCGGTCAGCCCTGCCCTGGGATCTGCCAGCTTGTGTATGCGTGTTCTAGTCCCCATGCTCCATCCAGGCCGGTACCGTCTCAGGCAAACCCTTTAGTCATGGGGCCTGTGTTTCCATCCCAGATCTGTTCCGCCAGTGGTTGCCACCTGAGAAGATGCCCAGCCTCCTCTGGTTGCCCAGAGACAGGGGGTATGACTCCAGAATATCCAGGGGTGAGCCATATTTTTGCCAAAAATGGCTGTTGTTCTGTGCCTCGGGGCACCGCCACTCCTGTGTGGTTCCCTCTCAGCCGACAGTCTTCATCTCACTCCCATGCCATAGAATCAGCACTGACCAGCAGCAGTCCATGCCCTGTCCACACGTCTCAAGAAAATACCCAAGACTCTGGAGTCCTGGGGGACAGGCTTTCAGACCTCAGAGTGAGAGTGGAGGGGAGTGCTGGGAGCTCAGAATTGCCAAGTAGAGAACATATACAGTTTTATAGTTTTATGCCTGGCAGGAGAGCGCCATAGCACCCTAGTGGGGGAAGTAGGTCCAGTTTTTAGAGGGTCTCTCCCGTGGAATATAATGGGAGGACTTTTCAACTCTGCTCATTTGTTTATGGGGCACTCTGAGCCGTTCTCATGGGGGAGGGGACTCCTGTCCACTTGGCGATGGGTTTTATACCTTTTGTTTGTATCCCTGGGGTTGCAGCTCGCCTCAGCAGGATTGATGTGAATTCTTCAACCTTCTCTCTTGGTGCAGTTCTAATCCGCCAGGTTACTTGCTAAATTTCTGTCCTTTAACTCTCCTTCTGGACAGGAGCCTCTGTGGAGAGCTGGCTTCAGTCAGCCATCTTGTCTCTGCCATTGCTCAGGCTATTCTTGAACTCAGGACCTCAACCTCAACCTCCCAGAGTGGTAAGATTATAGGTGTGAGCCACCACACCCAGCACGTATCTATCTTTTTTTATCCTTAGTGCCTTGTATGGTCCTTTGCACAAGATGGGTCCTACATAAATATTTACTGAACTGTAAGAATAACATGCTATCAAGTTTCACTGAAGATTTAGCATCTTAGAAGATGCTTAATAATAAGATATTATTATATTATTATAATCAAGATAAATTAAGAAGTCTAAAAATATTTCTTAAAATTGTTTTCTATTAAAACATGAGATGCTTTAGGAATTAAAATCTTACTTTAGGGCGGCGCCTGTGGCTCAGCGAGTAGGGCGCCGGCCCCACATGCCGAGGGTGGCGGGTTCAAACCCAGCCCCGGTCAAACTGCAACAACAAAAAAAAATAGCCGGGCGTTGTGGCGGGCGCCTGTAGTCCCAGCTACTAGGGAGGCTGAGGCAAGAGAATCGCGGAAGCCCAGGAATTAGAGGTTGCTGTGAGCCGTGTGACACCACGGCACTCTACCCGAGGGCGGTACAGTGAGACCCTGTCTCTACAAAAAAAAAAAAAAAAAAAATCTTACTTTAATGGCTCAGTACCCGTAGTACAGTGGTTACAGCACCAGCCACATACACTGAAGGTGGCAGGTTCAAATCCTGCTCAGGCCACCCAAACAAAAATGGTAACTGCAACAACAACAACAACAACAACAAAAGAATAGCCAGGTGTTGTGGCGGGTGCTTTTAGTCCCAGCTACTTGGGAGTGTGAGGCAAGAGAATCACTTAAGCCCAAGAGTTTGAGGTTGCTGTGAGCTGTGATGCCACAGCACTCTACCAAGAGCAACATAGTGAGATTCTGTCTCAAAAAAAAAAAATATTGCTTTATGTATCATGCTTTACCATTTAATGATGTATGTTTAGATATTATTAAAAAGACCTTTAATGTTAGTTCGCAAAAATGATCATTGAAAATCTGGGATTCTGGACGAGTCACATGATGTTTGCTCAGCTTGGAAAAAGAAGAGCAAAGTTTCATTAATTCTGATTCATTGAAGGAAATGAGAAAATCTGATGTGGTATGGTCTTTAGAATTTTCTCAATAAGGAAAGCAAACTATCAGATTTATCAAACAGATTCTGTATTCCAGCTGTTGGGAGTATGTGAGAATGACTGTTAATTTGTCGGTCAACTCTTTGCAAATAACACTTGTAAATTACATTGCCCTGATTACTAAATGGAGTTGAGCAAATGTTTTCAAATGTTTATTGGCCATTTTCAGTATTATCTTTTGGGAAGTGTCTGTCCAACTCTCTTGTTCACTTTTCTATTGGGTTGTTTATTTCTTTATTTTTAATGTCTCTTCTATATTTTCTGGATACCCATTCTGTTACTTAAACATGTTGCAGAAATCTTTTCCCACCCTGGTTTGCCCTTTTACTGTCTTAGCAATGTTTTCTGATAGTGCAAAGTTGTTAATTTATGTAGGGAATTTATCAAAAGCTTACTTTATGGCTAGTACTTTTTGTGTCCATTTTAAGAAATCTTTCCCTTCATGTTATTGTTTAGACTCTTTACTGTTTTTCCTTTCATATTTATATTTCACTCCTGATAGAAATGATTTTGTGGTAAGTTGTCAGGTAGGAAGATGCATTTTATTTTTTCCTGTGGCTATCCAGTTAAGCACTTTTTTTTTTTTTTGAGACAGAGCCTCAAGCTGTCGCCCTGGGCAGACTGCCATGGCATCACAGCTTATAGCCACCTTCAATTCCTAGGGTCAAGTGATTCTTCTGTCTCTGCAGTGATGTGATAGCTTACTGAAAGCTCTAGCTTCTGGGTTCAAGCGACTGTCCTGGCTTCACCTCCTGAGAAGCTAGAACTATAGGCACACATCACCATGTCCGGATAATTTTTTGTTTTTATTTTTTTAAGAGATAGGGTCTCACTATGTTGGCCAGGCTGGTCTTAAGCTCCTGGTTTCAAGAGATCCTCCTGCCTCGGCCTCTCAAAAGTGCTGGGAGAATAAGTATGATCTACCTCACCTGGCTCTTTAGGGGACTGGACTAATCTAAGGTTATGTAGGATTCTAAATGCCTTAATGTAATTAGGACAATTATAAAGATATCTTCCTTGTTTGGGCCCTTTTTGACACCGTATCTCAAAATTTTCCTAGTATTTAAAAAAAATTTTTTTTAAATTCCAGTTAGATTATTACACTAACACAAGAATTCTGTCTTATTTACTACTGTGTAATAGGCACCACACTGCTAGCACCTGCTGTGTAACAGGCACTCAAAGGAATGTCTGTTCAGTGAATGAATGAAGGAACACAGGATCTATGCAATAAACTACATATTCAGAGTTCAAGTGGCATGTATATCCCTGTGTCCCTAGGAACATGAAACACCCCTGGCCTATTTGGATTCTATAGGAGGCTCTTAGAATGGAAGAGGCCAATATCTAAGCTTAAAGGACTAGCTTATATAGACCCAAACTCAGAGCACATCAAGCTTAAACACACACACACACACACACACACACACACACACATTCTAATTTAATTTCTGCTGTTTTCTTTTAAGTTGGTTGTATATTAATAAGAGACCTTCTGTAGTAAAAGAAATTGTTTGGGGAAACCTAGCACAGGGAAATGGGAAATAAGATGATAAATTAATGTCACTGTGTCATCAAGGGCTCCCTGGTAGTTCCCAGTTTATTTCACTTTGTGCACAAGCATATTTTACAGAAAGTCAAAGAGATGAAAGTTTGGTCGTGTTCTTAAACACAACGCTAAGACAAGAGATATGTTGGTTTTAAAATGTCACAATTTTATTCTAAACAGAGAGTAAGCTTCTGTGTAAACACACTTATATTAAAGAATAAATATGGCTTCTCAAGAACAAGTAATATTTTTGCTATCTACAAGGGTGCTTTTCTCCACGGGGCTAGATAATTAGAGATTGGCCACACAGTGAGCTCTTTTGGGGGAGTTTATTCTATTTTATGACCAAAGCAAAGCATATAAGCCTAATTTAAATAATCAAATATTTATGGAATACCTAAATATGAACTTGGTATAAAATAAATGGGGAATGAAATAAACTTTTACTGTTTTATGTATTTTGACTTTGCCGATAAAATGGGAAAAAAATCAGCTTGTTATTTTGTTGTTGAATTTCTAGGACACAAAGCACAGATGTCCTTTCCCACTCCATATTGCAGCAGACATCTGCTGTTTTTGCCTGCCCAGCATTTATTCCTCCTTCCTTTGGTAATAACAGTCTGATTTTCCATTCGGCAGCTGCTCCTTTACCATTTTAGCCCATGCATTACAAGTGGTATGATCCTCACCCAATCAAACCCGTGTCCCTGCAGTCCACATATGGGCATGGTACCCAGAGCTGGCCAATTAGAACATCACAGCCTCGTAGCCACAGCTACTAGTTCAGAATGTGCAAGGGACCCAGGTAAGGCCGGTGGGGCACATTCTGTGAGTTCTTAACAGCACTATTGGGAAAATAATACTTTTTTCTTCTGGTTAGGACACTGGGCTGGTAAAATAAAAGCCTGAAATAATTCATGGCTTTCTTTGTTAACATATGGTTTCGTTCTTTGAGAACAAAACCAGCAGAACAAAACAGAGCCCAGAGATGGAAAAGGTCACAGTTATAGTCACTAGAACACCTGAACACAGTCATGACAGAAAGACGACCCACCATGGATTCTTCAGTTCCATGAGCAAAGATACTCCTTTTTGCTTACCCAGTTTGAGGGAGGCTTCTGAGAGTACCAACAGATACAATTATCTGTAAGTCTTTCCCTTGAGTATGACTTGGCTTTGCAAACGCGAAGGCTCACAGTCTTGGAACGCTGACTCATTCTCTGGTAATTCTTGAGAATGTTCTTGACTAAAGTCAAAAAACTTTAGCCCTTACCTCATTGTTTCATCTCTGAACCCAATACAGGAATGCCTACAATGTTATTATTTTAAAAAGTAGAAAGAGGTATGGTGCTTACCGGTCCACTCCCTGCTGTGAGATTCTGGAGAGCCCCTAAAGATGCTTCCTGGGTGTAGTTTCTGATGCTCTTGGCGATTAAGGACAAGTACATCCTTATCACGATGGAGTGCCACAGCCACTCCACACCCTTGGGGTTGCTCTTTTCCTCCGGCATTGGCACATCCTGGTATTGCTGACCCCGCACACAATCAGAATCCAGAATTAATGCACTTCAAGTGATATCTCTAATTCTACACTCAGTCCAAGAGACCAGCAATACTGCCTAAATGACTAATAATTTGCATAAGAAGCCCTTGAAATAGAAATTTAAAAAGCAAATACGTATGATTTCCAATTAACTTTTAGCCCATGATGATTATTTCTTCTTAATAACACGCCCTCTCCCACCACCAACTTGACATTTCACAGTGAGGGAATTCAGAGAATTATGCACAGGTCATTCTATTACAATTTTCAGGCTGCTGTTAAGTTAAAAGCTAAATTAGTCACAACCATCCTAAAGCTGAAGATAAGAAAAGCAGACCTGTTCCCTCAGAGTCTAGGGAGGGTGTCCAGGATAGTGTCAGGGTTCTAAATTTACCGGTTGTTCTCCAAGTTCACAAATACCAGAGGAGCAGGGGAAGTCACATTCTTTCAGTTTTCATGCTGGTATGGAAATAAATGTGTATTCCTTCCTATGGGATTTGCTTTTAGTATGTCCAAAGTTTGGTTTTAGAGTGTCCAAAGCCAAACATCAAGACTGCTTTTATCATTTATTTTTATTTTGGAGACAGAGTCTCACACTCTGTCACCCTGGGTAGAGTACTGTGGCATCATGGCTCACAGCAACCTCAAACTCTTGGGCTCAAGCAATCCTCTTGCCTCAGCTTCCTAAGTAGCTGGGGCTACAGGCACCCATCACAATGCCCAGTAATTCTTTTCCTATTTTTATTAGAGATGAGGTCTCATTCTTCCTCAGGCTGGTCTCGAACTCCTGAGCTCAGTATCCACCCATCTTGGCCCCCCTAAATGCTAGGATTACAGGTATGAGCCACCATGCTCGGCCTCAGGTCTGCTTTTAATTTTAAAACAATTTATATACTACGGGCCACGTTGTATTAAGCTTATTTCTTGATCTACAGAGCATGCAGCAGCCCTATAGTTCAATGACCAACAGTGCAAATCTGGAGCCAAATTGCCTGGGATTGAATTTGATCTCCAGTTATCTGCTACATTATTCTGGGAAAAATTAATTAACCTTTCTGTACCTCTGTTTTCCTCTTGGGTGAATGAGAATATTAATAAGACAGACCTCAAAAGGTTGACATAAGGATTAAAAAAACTTAAAATACTGTCTATCATACACTAACTACTCAGACACACACACACACACACACACACACACTTTCTCCCCCTTTCTCTCATTCTTTCAAAGACCTCTCAACATACCTCCTTTACTTTCCTGCTCCGACTGCCAAAACACCCAATACTTTTGTTGTTGTCAGTCTGGATATTCCGGTTTTGAATATAGATACTCTGGGAATATTTTTCTGGGAGCTCTGCCTCCAGTTGGTAGGAGAGGTTATGAAGAATGCACACACAGTTCTCTGTGGCCTGAGACAACAGGACAGGAACGTTGGTCATACACACACAGATACCCTTTGCAGATGTGTTATCACAGGCTGCAGGTGTCAGCTCTTACGGGGATTACTGGATGAGACTGGGTGTGTTCAGGACTGTGGACCGAGTGTGGCCAGAAAGGCTAAGTTTCAATAATGAGTCCTCAGGAATACAATGCTAAGAATTAGAGCTTAATTGCTTTTCTTTTTTTTTTCCGAGATGGAGTTTCATTATGTCACCCTTGGTAGAGTGCTATGGCATCGCAGCTCACAGCAACCTCAAACTTCTGGGCTTAAGAGATTCTCTTGCTTCAGCCTCCCAAGTAGCTGGGACTACAGATGCCTGCCACAATGCCTGGCTATTTTTTGTTGTTGCAGTTGTCATTGCTGTTTAGCTGGCCCGGGCCGGGTTCGAACCCTGCAACCCTCAGTGCATGTGGCCGGTGCTTTAAACACTGTGCTACGGAAACTACTCGAGCCTAATTTCTTAAAATACTGGAGAGGCTTTCTAGCTTACTTTGGGGGAGTGTGGCCAGAAGGGCTCTGTATTTAGATATGTAATTTAGTAGTCACGTTGAGTGAGAGAAGAGGAGGAGATATTGTTTGCAGGAACCAAAGAGGAGGGTGTTGCAAAAATCAGTATAAAAGATCCACAAACTGGGAGGGGAGCAGCAGCACTAGAATGGAGCCGATGAACCCAAAGCCTTTCCAAAGGCAGCGTGTACATGGTTAGGTACTCAGTGGACAGAGGACATTGGGGAAGGGAGGTGATCTAGGGTTATTCAGATTTCTGTCTTCTTCTGGTAGATGGTAATAACCATTAAGAAGGATTATACAGAGGAGGAGCAAGTTTGGGGATGAGGGAAGAGATAAATTTAAGTTCACTGCTGAACATGTAGCACTTGGGCTTTTTTCAAAAACCCACAGAATTATTAAACAGATTAATCAGAAATCTGGGTCTCGAGATTAGAAAGCAAAATAAAGCTAGGTAGATTTTAATATTTCTAAGTATATATGGGGAATATTGTACTTAGCAAATGAGTCAGTAAATAAATCTAAACCCAAAATAGCTACCTTAGGAATATTCTGAAAAAAAAAAAAAAAAAATTAAAAAAATAAAAAGACATGAATCCTATGTACTCAATTTTGATATGAGGACAATTAATGACAATTAAGGTCATGGGGGGTAAGGAAAAGCAGAGAGAGGGAAGGAGGGAGAGGGGTGGGGCCTTGGTGTGTATAACACCTTCTGGGGGCAAGACACGATTGCAAGAGGGACTTTACCTAACAAATGCAATCAGTGTAACCTGGCTTATTGTACCCTCAATGAATCCCCAACAATAAAAATAAATAAATAAATAATAAATAAATAAAAATAAATAAAAAGAATATTCTGAATTGTCTTAGTAAGACAAATAGGTACCTTGATACGCGAGATTTTTAACTCTTGGGTTACCTTGTCATCTGGCTGGTAATCTGCAATGGTTCCCCTGACATAATGGACCAGCGAGTCAATGAGCCCATCACATCTTCTTATCACTTTTCTCCCATCAGGGCCAGCCGAACTCATGTTTCTATCAGGAAAAACAAACAAAACATCATAATCTTAGGTCATGTACCCAACTGGGCTTTGTTTTGAAGCTTTCCTCCATGTTTCTTTTTTTTTTTTTTTATTAAATCATAGCTGTGTACATTGATATGATCATGGGGCATCATTCACTAGCTTCACAGACCGTTTACCAAGTTTCACATATACCCTTGTAAGATGCACCACAGGTGTAATCCCACCAATCCCCTTCCCTCTACCCACCTCCCCTCTCTCTCCCCTCCCTTTCCCCCTTCCCCCTATTCTTAGGTTGTAACTGGGTTACAGCTTTCATGTGAAAACCCTAAATTAGTTTCATAGTAGGGCTGAGTACATTGGGTACTTTTTCTTCCATTCTCCTCCATGTTTCTTTCAGGTGTTTTGCAAACTTGTAAAAGTGTGACAGACATATCCTGCAGTCAATAAATCAACTGCCCGACAGTCATCAGATCTGGATGCAATTTTAAAGTACGTCCATGCTACATGTCACCAGGCCATAAAAGTCTTCTGTCTACTTCACTCTAAGTACCAAGATCACAGCACTGTCTACTTAATCACTTAATTTACTTAATTTTGGTCCCATTTTTGAGAGTGTAGATGGGAAGGCAAATGTTCTGCAACTAACAAGAGAATCAATGGTACATAAGACACAGCAATATACCAGATGTCCTAGTCCCAATTTGCTCCATGTCTTAACACTAAATAACTTAAAGTTGAGCTGGACCTTAGTTTCTTCTTTTCTTTTTAAAGCCAGTTATTGGGGGCGGCACTCATAGCTCACTGGGTAGGGCGCCAACCACATACACCCAGGCTGGCAGGTTCAAACCTGGCCTGGGCCAGCTAAACAACAATGACAACTGCAATAAAAAATAGCCGGGCATTGTGGTGGGCGCCTGTAGTCCCAGCTACTTGGGAGGCTGAGGCAGGAGAATTGCTTAAGCCCAAAAGAGTTTGAAGATGCTGTGAGCTATGATGCCACGGCACTCTACCAAGGGTGACACAGTAAGACTGTCTCAAAAAATAAATGAATAATTTGGACTACATTATTTTGGAGTTTTGTAGGTTTCAGTATAAGCTGTTATTGATGAATATTAAACCAGAAGCTCTAAAATATGATTCTAAAATTAAAATGGCAGAGAGATGTAACAGAAAACAGCTTCCAGTGTATAAGACCTAAGTCAAAAGCCTGACCTATAAGTATCTTTGTGCTTAGCCTGTTTCTAATTGTATTAAGCCATGACACCTTTCTATATACAGCAACTAAATCTATTATTAGAGGTTGCTTTCCTATAGAGAAATGAAGTTTATCTAATATAGCAACTCAGTGCATTTGGGGTTTACATTGCAAATTCAGATTATGCTTATGTTCTGATATTACTGCTACTACCTTCCTTTGGATTAAATTTTTCTCATTGGCATCAACTATTTCAAAATATTTTTTCCAAAAATATTAATACCTCGGTCAACAAGAATGACAAAAGAAGAGTGCCTTCAGGATTTCAGAACCTGAGAAGCACCCTATTTCCTTTTGCCAACTTTAATTGCTAAGAACTATTCTTATCAAATGTATCAGAACATTTTCTTGTTCTTGGTCGGCAAAATACATTCTATCCAAAATACATTCAAGACTTGTTTTACCATGTCTCAGTGTCATTCTGAGCATCAAAAAGAACAGTAACTTTGAAACCTTTGGGTCTTATGTTTTTCATCTGTAAATAATATAATTGTAGTAAATAATTTCAAAAAGGCTTTCTGCTCCAAAATACTGTTTTCCATGTATATTTGTTAAAGAAACAGATGTGCCCAGCATTATACCATGAACTAAAGGGAATGGGGGAGAGTATACAATATTGTACCCTGCTTCCATGGAGAGAACATCTTTAGGTTGAACTCTAGGAAATCCACATAATTCACAAAAATGGCAATTTAACTATCACAATTTAATAGTTGAGGACATAATATGAATACACCTAAAACCAAGAATATATTAACAATTTAACGGTTGCTGAATTGCTATAATGAAATTTTTGATTTTTAACAAAATCCATTTGATGACTTTGGTTCTCATTTGATTCTTCTGATTAAATGTTAGCGTTCTTATTTAATTTTTACTGTATCTGAAAAAGTTAGAAACTTTATCCCTTAGAAAAAGATAATGCATATGTTTATAAACTGGAAATAAAACTATTTTTACTACAGCTTTTTCTCTAGAAATGAGCATTTACATTAAGAATCTCTGACTCCCCTGGAGCTCTTTAAGAATCATGGGATGTAAGAAGCTTGGTAGAAACTGAAAAAGCCTCTTTTCTAGTCTCCTTATTATACGTGTGGAAAAAACTGAAATCTAAAGAATTTAAGTCACAGCAAATCAGTGGTGAATTCAGACAAGAAGGGCTGATCTTTATTCTGTACCCAGGTGGCTCTAGAACAGAGCGAAGGTCATCTAACATTCATTCTGCCTGCCATTTGCTTAGCAAATACCACCCGTTCCCAAGTATAAGACACTGTTATCACGTTTTACAGCTTCTCTTTGACCTTTTCAACCTCTGGTCTGGAGAAATGGCAGTAGTTTAAAATGGCTTTGACAAATCAAGAGGTCTGTCCTCCTTGCCACATACCCTGCAGATGGATGACTTAGCTTTGTTTAAGTTCAGGGTGTTTATTTTGGGTCAGAATGGTAATTCAAGTTGGCAGGGCTGCCGGTTCACATGCACGTACTGTTGTCTTGTCATTGGTATTATCCAGACTCTACTCGCTCAAAATGGGACTTATCAGGGGTTTCTGGCAGCTGGTATCTTTGTTGACAGAAAGTACATGGAAGCCCCTGGCTTCAGTATTTGCTCCTGCATATCCAGAATAGTTCCCACCTTACTCAACTACACAGAAATATGAATAAGGGCAGATTACTTTATAACATGAATAGAAATCATTGGACAGAAAGTACTTTGTATTGTACTACACCGAAAATAATTAATATTTATAGAAAATGATACATATCCATCTTAAAGTATTTTTTGAACAACTACTAAACTTGCAGGAACTAGAAAATTAACATGGCTAGACTGAAGGCAAAATTGATTTTTTTACAAGAATCTCCTGAATACAGAGAAATACTTACGAATACTATTTTTCATATGTAACCCAAAGGAGGTTTAATAGGAAAACATTTCACAACTACAAATTATATATACTGAAACAATTATCTCATTGAAAAATTCAAAAGCATATATACATAGTACTCAATAAAAACTGATTATCAAAGTTACCAATAGACTATACCGAAATGGAGAATCAAGTACCTGAGATCTGAATTTGATGAAAGGATGGGTTTATTTCCCCTGGTATAATCTAGCCCATGTCTGAGTAAATACGTGAGCACCTTTAAGTAAACTGAAAGTGTACTGTTGTATACTGAAATTTAAAAAACAGGTCTTTGGACTGGGAGTTAAAAACAAGGAAGACAGGGCCTCAGGAAAGGGCTAAGTGAAGGAGATGAGCTCCTGTTCACACCAAGGCAGGACTGTTTGGGAGTTTTTCACCTACACTGAGCTCACAGTGGAGGATGCCAGGCTGCCAGCCAGTGCTTGATATTAGGGAGAATTTTTCTAGCAATATGATTCGTACTGGGGGTGGAGGGCAAAGAGAGAGAAAATGAACCTCGCATAAGTCTCGGAAATGGTTACAGAGCTTCGCCCATTTAGGAGGATTTAGGGGTTTTATCTCAAGGCAAATCGGTGACTCTTGACTCTCTCCAGGACCACTTATCTCCCACATTCCTGAGTGTCACAAAGAAAAAGAGAGAAGAAAACAGAATGCCTGCCCCCACCCCCAACTTTCCTAAAACTAAAAAGAAGGATGGTTGTGTCTTTGTTAAGATTAGTGATTAAACCTAAAATTCAAATGGTAAACCGAAGAATGGACATGTTAAAGACAGCTGCCATTCAGCGTTTGAACTAGACATTCTGGTAGACAGTGTCATAGCCTGTCATTTTCATAAAATTC
This sequence comes from Nycticebus coucang, assembly GCF_027406575.1. Taxonomy (NCBI): domain Eukaryota; kingdom Metazoa; phylum Chordata; class Mammalia; order Primates; family Lorisidae; genus Nycticebus; species Nycticebus coucang. Next base: position 28,056,820 of record NC_069791.1, on the reverse strand, counting down.
CTGACATTGGGGTACCCTAGAATCACACTCTGGAAAATTCTGACCCGTGCCCCTCATTTAAAATTGGGGTTAACTGCTCCTAACAGGATTCTTCCTGGCCTTTCCACGTGAGGTTGTCTGTGTGTGGCTACATGCCAGCATGCTGTCAAACGTGCTTAGTTGACCAGCACTGGGAAAAAATCTTTACAACAAGCTCAGTGTAAAGTGTGTGCTCGACCAGCCTGCGGACACGATGAGCTGATGGGAGATGTTTATGGTCAAAGGCTTATGTTTAGGTAACCAGGACGTCAGAATGGCAGGCGACAATAGGCTTGTGGTGTATCTTTTCGCCACTCTCCCCCTATTAGTTAATTCTAAGGGGCATATTTTTTAATGTTTTTTTCTACTTGATAAGGGGTGTGCTTTTCTAACACACAGTTTATGTGTGTGTCACCTATAATGCCTGGTGGCAGTGAGACCAGTCCTGAAGGTGTAACCAGTTCTAACACACAGTTCATGTGTGTGTCACCTATAATGCCTGGTGGCTGTGGGACCAGTCCTGAAGGTGTAACCAGCACACTGAGCTAGTGGTCATTTCAATGGTTTTAAAAAATTATTGATTCAGACCAGGTGTGGTGGCTCACTCCTATAATCCCAGTACTGTGGGAGGCCAAGGCAATTGGAATGCTTGAGTTTGAGACCAACAGAGCAAGAGTGAGACCTCGTCCCTACTAAAAACAGAAAAACTAGCCAGGCATGGTGGTGGGCACCTGTAGTACCAGCTACTCGGGAGGCTGAGACAAGAGGATCCCTTGAGCCCCAGAATTTGAGGTTGCTGTGAGCTAAGATGCCATGGCACTCTACCCAGTGCAATAGAGTGAGACTTTGTCTCAAAAAAAAAAAAAAAAGAATTGGTAGATTCACCTTTGTGTTCACCAATAATTATAGGTTTCCTAATACTGTGGGATGTAAATTGTATGGTAAGGCCTCAGGCCGTACCAGTCTATTAAGCATTTGGTAGACAATCAGAATCCATTCCAACACTAAGTAGGCACTCGATAAGACACTGGCTGATAAGGAGGCATCCTTCTTCCTCTTGTTACTTGAGATTTAGGTCTGAGCTTTTGTCTAACTCTCAACTGATACATATCAAACAGTTGGGTCTTGTCTGTGATTAACCAAGAGAAGCAGCAGAGGCAGCTTGTGGTTCCGCACAACAAAAGGAGAGCCTCATTTGAACTGGCGGAGGAACAAAAACTCTGTGCCAAAAGAAGGGTTTGCTTGTTACTCTGAAGTCAACGTTAGTTCCTGAAGGTGTCGGCACACATCAGCCAAAGTCGACGGTTCAGGCTGCTAACAGCGCAATGACCTGTGTATCTTCTTCCTTTCAGGATGAGCAGAATTAACCGAACAAAGACGTCAGCATCTATTACACATCAAGAAGCCAGAAGGAGGGGGAGAAAACCTAACCTTAAAAATCCTTTAGCTCTGCTTTCTGCATGTTTGGGTCCTTCCAAAGCATTCTGAATAGTCAATTCAGGAAATAACCATCTGGTTGGTAGGCTGTATCAGTTTAGCTGGAACAGGTTGTTCAAGGCAGGGTGCCAAATTTCATTCGACATCGATTATAAACAGCAAACAGTAATTTAAAAAGTGCACCTAGGAGCCACTGCAACCTGAATAAGGGCTCTTAACATCTCCAGAAGGTCTGGAGTGACATCTTAGCATTAATGAAAATGGTTAAGACTTAGAATCAATCATATATTTCTCAGATAGCTTGTACTTCTGAGCTAGGCCCAGATTTTAACCACAGGATAGGAAAAATGGCATCAGTTGCTTTATTTAGACATTTCAACCCGTTCATGTCTTTGATAATAACGAATTAGAAAAATTTTAGTAGAAATTCCATGATGATAGCCTTAACTTTTTTGGAAAAAGATTTTCAGTATTATAAGATACAGTTCATAAAATACCATCTCTAATTTGAGTTATACAGATATTTTTTCCTTAAACATGAGGGTGCTGTTAAAAATCTCTGACAAAGACATTTTTGACAATTTCTTTTTCTGTCTAAGACTCAACTCATGAACTAACTGGTGTGGAAAGATCAGCAAAAATAGTTCTCTTGATACAATAAATAAAAATTATTCTTTTGTTTCCTTTACTGATTCTTCTTCCTTCATATTGTCCCTCTTCACATAATTTTAGGCAATCAGTATTCATACACTGATTGATAAGAATAAAGAGTGTCTTTAGCAAAGAGAACTGTTATGTATTTCAGTGAAATACAACTTTTAATCTGGGCTGATTAGACATAAATAGGATAGTGAAAAATTTTAGTTGCAAGAGTAAGGATCTGTACAAGGGGGTTGTTTGGTGGTAGTTGTGCTACTTAACAATTTTAATGAGACACGCTGACTCTTTTTTTTTTGAGACAGACCCTCAAGCTTTTGCCCTGGGTAGAGTACTGTGGCGTCACAGCTCACAGCAACCTCCAACTCCTGGGCTTAAGCGATTCTCTTGCCTCAGCCTCCCAAGTAGCTGGGACTACAGGTACCTGCCACAACGCCCGGCTATATTTTGGTTGTAGTTGTCATTATTGTTTGGCAGGCCCAGGTTGTATTCGAAGCTGCCAGCTCTGGTGTAGGTGGCTGGCGCCTTAGCCGCTTAAGCTACAGGTGCCGAGCCGACACAGTAACTCTTAAAAGTGGGTTCACACACACCATAGAAGAGTGGCTACGTAAGCATGGCCATATTTGTTTTGACTTATTGAGAGATTTTAAAATAGCAATTTAACTCCCACCCCCAAAGTTTATAATTAAAAAAAAAAAATTTAAAACCAGGACCTGTAGCTCAAGTGGCTAAGGTGCCAGCCACATACACCGGAGCTGGTGGGTTCGAATCCAGCCTGGGCCTGCTAAACAATGACAACTACAACCAAATAATAGCCGGGAGTTGTGGCGGGCACCTGTAATACCAGCTACTTGGGAGGCTGAGGCAAGAGAATAGCTTAAGCCCAAGAGTTTGATGTTGCTGTGAGCTGTAACGCCATGGCACTCTACCCAGGGCGACAGCTTGAGTCTCTTATCTCCAAAAAATCTCCCCCCCAAAACAAAAAACAGGATCTTATTTACCCAATAAGTATTGTTTATACCTTTTACATTAGTTACCAAAAAAATTTACATGGTAATTTAAATCATTAAACCACATACTTGTTTGTACATCTAAAATAACCAAAATAAAATGTGGTTATGACTGGTAGTATAATTATATTAGAAGTATTGCCAATCCCATTATTTATGAACTTCATATTGCTTATGTTTATACATCAAATACGAAGAGCGTAAGCAACTAACCAAATAACGGAGGCTGAAGTTTATGATTCAATTGCCTTTCTATTTCTAAAAAAGTCAGTCTCTGGGTTGAACTATCTAGATAGTTCCCTCAAGTTCCCATTTTGCTTACAGTTTTATGGTAAATTACTTCCCACAAATAACTGCACTTAGATTATGGTCTTAAAAAGTAACTTCTGGTCTGTTTTGTGATCTATTGTTGTACAGAAAAGAAAAGGTGGCTCACACCTGTAATCCTGGGACCACTCTGGGAGGCCACAGCAGGAGGATCCCTTAAGCTCAGGAGTTCAAGACCAGCCTGAGCCTCTACTAAAAAAAGAAAAATTAGCCTGGAGTTATAGCTGGTACCTGTAGTCCCAGAGACTTAGGAGTCTGAGGCAGGAAGATCGCCTGAACCCAGGACTTTGAGGTTGCTGTGAGCTAGGCTGACACCATGGCACTCTAGCCTGAGGTAACAGAGTAAGACTGTGTCTCAAAAAAAAGAAGAAAAAAAGAAAAGTAGTGGGCGGCGCCTGTGGCTCAGTGAGTAGGGCGCCGGCCCCATATGCCGAGGGTGGCGGGTTCAAACCCAGCCCCGGCCAAACTGCAACAAAAAAAAAAAATAGCCGGGCGTTGTGGCGGGCGCCTGTAGTCCCAGCTGCTCGGGAGGCTGAGGCAAGAGAATCGCGTAAGCCCAAGAGTTAGAGGTTGCTGTGAACCGTGTGACGCCACGGCACTCTACCCCAGGGCGGTACAGTGAGACTCTGTCTCTACAAAAAAAAAAAAAAGAAAGAAAAGTAGTTATCCGATAATCGAGAAAAAAATTAGAACCTCATTTAATTAAGTATCTTCTAAACTATCTGGGATTATGTACAAGGCTAGACCAAGTAAGTCCTTTTCTGTCATAAGTATTCAGGATAAGAGACAGAATGAAAATGCATAATTTAAAAAATGTAGATGTAGTGAATTTCTAAAGTTTAGTATTCAGTTTAAATTCAGTATATTTGTGTATGTGTGTGCTTGAGAAGATAGATATAATTAGATATATAAAAAATTTACATGAAGAAATTTTTTCCTTAGAGTGAAATTCCAAAGAAACATGCCCTTGACCTTTGGCTAATTAGGAACAAACTGAGAGTGATAGCCTCTCTTTCTTTTTTTTTTTTTTGTAGAGACAGAGTCTCACTGTACCGCCCTCGGGTAGAGTGCCGTGGCGTCACACAGCTCACAGCAACCTCTAACTCTTGGGCTTACGCGATTCTCTTGCCTCAGCCTCCCGAGCAGCTGGGACTACAGGCGCCGGCCACAACGCCCGGCTATTTTTTTGTTGCAGTTTGGCTGGGTCTGGGTCCGAACCCGCCACCCTCGGCATATGGGGCCGGCGCCCTACTCACTGAGCCACAGGCGCCGCCCCGTGATAGCCTCTCTTTCTAAAGGTACAGTTTGCTTCCTCTGACTACTGCCCACCTTAGTTGGAGTACCAGTGATAAGTGACAATGAAAATTTCTTTTAAGACAGTTATAAATATATATATATATATTTTTTTGGAGACATAATCTCACTATGTTGCCCTGGGTAGAGTGCTGTGGCATCACAGCTCACAGCAACCTCAAACTCTTGGGCTTAAGCAATTCTCTTGCCTCGGCCTCCTAAATAGCTGGCACTACAGGCACCCACCACAGAACCCAGCTATTTTTTGGTTGTAGTTGTCATTGTTGTTTGGCAGGCCTGGGCTAGATTCAAACCCACCAGCTCTGGTGTATGTGGCTGGCGCCCTAGCTGCTGAGCTACAGGCACTGAGCCAAGACAGTTGTAAATTTTGTGGCTTGGCACCCATAGCACAGTGGTTACAGCAACAGCCACATACACCTAGGCTGGCAGGTTCAAACCCAGCCCGGGCCAGCTAAATAACAATGACAACTGCAATAAAAAATAGCGGGTGTTGTGGTAGGCAACTGTAGTCCCAGCTACTTGGGAGGCTGAGGCAAGAGAATTGCTTAACCCCAAGAGTTGGAGGTTGCTGTGAGCTGTGATGCCACAGCACCTACCGAGGGTAGGTAGGCGGTAAGACTCTGTATCCAAAAAAAAAAAAAAAAGTTATACATTTTAGTATATAAAAGTATATCATATAATTATCAAAACACATTTACTACACAATTACTCATGGTAAAAAGTGAAGTTTAAGTCATTTTCAGGAGAAATACATTACCAACTGTTTTTCCTCTTTAAGTGGCATAAAATATAAATGCAAAAAAGGAATATGTTTTATGATGTGTAATGATAAATTCTGGAATGGCCTTCACAATGCAGAAACAGATTGTGTGACTGTGTCAGTAAGATTAAAGTGGCAATTTTATAAGACTTTTCTATAGTAAATAGTTAATGACTTCTCTGGGCTTCATGAATGCTTTTTTTTTTTTTTTTCTTTTTTAAGACAGAGTCTTGCTTAGTCACCCAGCTAGAGTGCAGAGATGTTATTACAGCTCACTGCAATCTCGAAATCACTCAAGGGATTCTCCTGCCTCAGCCTCAGGCGTATGCACCCACACCGGGCTATTTTTTTGTAGAGATGGGATCTTGCTCATGCTCAGGCCAGTCTCGAACTCCTGGCCTCAAGCAATCCTTCCACCTCAGCCTCCCAAACTGCTAGGATTACAGGTGTGAGCTGCCACACCCAGCCAAGAATGCATATTTTTAATATGACTAAAGTACTTTAAAATGATGCAAAGAACTCAAGATAGAATAATGAGCTACCACTAACAGGGACCTTCAAACTCCTACTCACCCTTTAATAGCTCCTTAAGTGTGACTTTCCCCAGAAATATTTCCTGCCTCCCCAGGCAACCAACTCAATACCTCCACAGTCTATTCCTACTTGCTCTTTTCTTATGGAATTTGTGGTCCTTATCTCTTCAGGTGCCTATTTCCTCCACTGAACCCTGAGTTCCTCTAGGGCAAAGGTAGGTCCTATTCTCCTTTGAACTCTCAGAAATTTAAACAGTGGTTTGGGTAGAGCCAGGCCTTCAATAAACACTCAAGGAATGCCCACAGGGTTGCATAACAGCAAGAGTAAAGATAGATCAGTGCTAAAAATTTCAAGAAGGCCAGACTAGTTGCATTTTCAAATTCCTGATAACTGGTTCTATAATCCTAAAAGAGTCTCTGGCACTTAATTCTTCACCTAAAGGATGACATTGCTGGCTGCCCAGACTGGTTTGTGTTTGACCTGAAGAGTTTTCTAAAACAGTGACTCTCACTGCTCTTGGGGCAAGACAGAGAGCGCCTCAACCATTTCTCATGGTCTTACATGGGCACACTTAAGTGCCTGGGCATTTTCATTCTTATCTCTAATTTGCCTCGACCTCTTATCCCCCTTTTATCCTTTCAGAAAAGAAAGATAAGTAGGGAGAGAAGCAGGGAAGAAAGAAAAGAAAGAAAGAAGGAAAGGAGGGAAAGGGAGGAGAGAAAGTATGAGAAATGTATGCAGAATAAATGATAAATCTTTGCCAGAAATTTCAGACTTATCCCTAACAAAAACCATCATTTTTACTTATGCTACATTCAAAGCTTTTCCAATCAGACATGTGGAACATACAGATTTAAAGATCAGGCCACACCAATTCCCAAGGAACTGGTACTGTGAACCATTGTAGGAATTTATAAGAAATGAGAAGAAAAGGCTCAAAATTGGTATGTGTTTGTGCCAAGTATAGATTCAAAGATAGGACAGGTATTTCTTTTTCAGTTATTTCCAAGATTGTCACACAAATCTTTTGGGATTCAAAATATTTAGAAGAGTATTCTGGTAATTGCAATGAATATTTTAATTAAGTTACATTGCTAACTCCAAATGAATAAAGATAATTTTGAAAAAAATGAATGGGACATTTTAGCAGGATTTCCCCACTCAAAGCAAGCAAGCAAGATGCTGAAGTTCCATAACAGCTTCCAAGAAAACACAGTGCTTTGAAAGGGATGTTTGTGGAGAAATATGCCTGTACCCTAATTAGCTACATTTTGATGTTAAAGTAATCAACTAATGGAAATTCAGTGCTAGTGGTGTGTTGGTAAGTGTTTACCGAGTAGTTTTCGGGGGATGCAGGTAAAGGGAGATATCTGATTTGTAAGGTTTGCCAATTTCTTCCTTCTTTCTTTTTTTAGAGACAGTCTCATTATGTAGTTCAGGCTGAACTACTGGGTTCAAGCAATCCCCCTGCCTCAGACTCACATAGGTAGCTGAGAGTACTGGTGCACACAGCCTGGCTTGCGTTTGCTAAGTTCTTAGTGAAAACACTTCCATCATGGCTGGTTTCAAGTTACTAACATTGTGTCACTGAATAGAGAGTTAGGATGAGATTCCAACAATCATTCTTTTTTTTTTTTTTTTTTAATTTCAGCTTGCTTGTTCATTCTTTGTTTGAAGTACTTTTTTTTGTTGTTGTTCATTTTTTTTCTTCCTTTTTCAGATGTTCTTCCTCGGGCGATGCTCTGTCCCCTTGCCTCCCCAGTAGCTGGGATTACAGACACCCACCACAAGGTCTGGCTGTTTTTTTTTATGTTAGTAGAGATGGGGTCTTACTCTGGCTCACTGTTGTTCATACAGGTCTCGAACCTCTGAGCCCAGGCAATCCACCCACCTCGGCCTCCCACAGTGCTTGGGACTCTAGATGTGAACAATCATTCTTACTGGCAGGACACGCTAGAGTGTACAAGTGATTTTTCCTCTCCTAACTTGGATTTTACTGCTCATTACACGAGTATAATATTATTTAAGAAAAAAATTGAAACTTGCACATGAACATTGTTATCTCAATGGCAAAATTTTCATCATCTTTCAGTGGGACTTACGAGAAGTATGGCACTGCAAAGGGACCTAAAGGAATCACCAAGGGCCAAGGTAAACGCTGTTGCAGGTAGATGCTAATCCTGCAGATAAATGATCTGCCCCCTGGCAAAGATGGTGCACCTGATGATGTTGGCTTTCTTGAAGGATAAGCTGTGCATGTTCGCCTCTATGAATCTCATCTTGCCGTAGCAGCCCCAGGTGGGCAGAACTGGCATCACTGCCACAAGTTCATTACTAAAGCAAACATTTTACCTGCAGAACAGATTTACTCTGCACCATTGCCATACGCAGACCGGAAATGATCGCAATGTGAACTCTAGTCTAAAGGGGAAAAGTCACTGGTTTATACGAAAGGTTTTCTACAAAGTAGTTGAACATAAGGTCAAAAACACCACACAGTTCATGTTGCCAATTCAGCTCACTACCGGCTCTCAACACATAAGGAGGAAAAATATCTCAAATCCATCTGTGGCAATTAAGATATTTGCTGCCATTTATGATCTTTTTATTCAGCTAAGATTGTTACGAGTTTGTTGACATATTTTTAAAAAAGTTTTTAGGAGGCTGCAGAAGGAGGATTGCCTGAGCTCAAGAGTTCGAGACCAGCCTGAGCAAGAGTGAGATCTCATCTCTAAAAATAGCTGGGCATTATGGTGGGCACCTGTGGTCCCAGCTACTCGGGAAGCTCAGGCAAGAGAATTGTTTGAGCCCAAGATTTAGAGGTTGCTGTGAGCTAAGACTGCATGGCACTCTACTGTGGGTGACAAAGTGAGACTCTGTTTCAAAAACTAAATAAATATATAAATAAAAGTTTTTAGTTTCTCAAGAGTGGAGAAACAAGCACCACATGTACTCACTATTAAATTGGCACTAACCAACAAGCACACAGAGTAAATTAAAAGTAAAACTCAGAGGAAATTAACGGGGGGGGGGGGGGCCCAAGCAAAAATTTCCCTAATGTGTACAATGAACATCATTTGGGTGACAGTCCCACCTATAGCTGGAACTCAAGCGTGACAGAAGTGATCTGATCCATGTAACCTAAAATACTTGTACTCCCTTAACACTCTGGAAATGGACACTATTTGAAGTTCTTTTCTTACATTCTCACAATATGTACAAAGGCCACCAGGTGAATATTCTTACATTCTGAATATTCACCTGGTGGCCTTTGTACACATTGTGACCTCTAGCCTGAAGTCGACTGCATTGCCGTCTCCGGTCTCAGAAAGACGTCCCAGTTCATTCATATGCTGCTGCTTTTTATTTATTTATTTATTTATTTTTGCAGTTTTTGGCTGGGGCTGGGTTTGAACCTGCCACCTCCGGTATATGGGGCCTGCGCCCTACCCACTGAGCCACAGGTGCCGCCCCTGCTGCTTCTTTTGTATCTTCTCTGATTATCAGAAATGTGGCAAAGACTTCTACATGCACAGAATTTCCAGAACAAAAGCACTGGAGTGTAGGGGCAATGCCCAGAATGAGAAATGAATATGGCTATAGACTGGTTTATCTGACACCTCTGACGCTGGCAGATCACGAAGAACAGAGGTTTCACCCACATGAACCTGGTCTGTGCACATGTGACAGACATTAATGTACATGCTGATTAAATGAGGAGCTTCGGCTTTGAAGACAGAGTTCCCGGATTTGAATTCCAGCTCCATCTATTGTTAGCTACATGACTCTGGAAAAAATCATTGAACCTTTTGAGCTAGTTTCCTCATCTATAAAATGGGGGAAATCTACTTCATAAAGGCTGATGTTGAGAATAAACTGAGAAAATCCTCATAGAGCATTTAGAACCGTTTCTGGAATATAATAACAGTAAATGTGAGCTATTGTTTTTATAAATTTGATATACAGATGAAATAACAATGGATAGTTTAGTAAGCATATACACTATGGCAGGTGTCCTCAAACTGCGGCCCACGGGCCACATGAGGTGGTGTGATTGTATTTGTTCCCGTTTTGTTTTTTACTTCAAAATAAGATATGTGCAGTGTGCATAGGAATTTGTTCATAGTTTTGTTTTTTTTTTAAACTATAGTCCAGCCCTCCAACGGTCTGAGGGACAGTGAACTGGCCCCCCATTTAAAAAGTTTGAGGATGCCTGCTCTATGGCATACAATTTCCAGATCTCTGCTATACTCTGTTTTTGGAAGCAGTTCAAAAGAGCCGTTTGGATTGTTTTGGAAACAGTTTGGAAGGTGTCATTCTGACTGGCTGAATACTTACATGTTCTGAAAAATATGTGCCAACCAGGCCACTGCTTCAGTCAAACTATGCGTATCTTCTACTCCTTGATTTAAAGGGGACCTACAGGAAGACACTTGTAACTTAACACCTTTGCCTTTGGGTTTTCACCTTTACAATCCATCTTTCCTGTTGGTATGTGCCTTATTTTTCACACAAAAATAACTAGATTTCTGTCCTCCACAGTAGTTAATTTTGATTAGAGGAGAAAAAAATTAACTCTTTAACATGGCCCCACAATCTGGCCTTAGTCTATGCTTCTAATTCCTGTTTATTTTCTACCCCCGATCCCATATTCTTACCAGACTTGGTTATTCACTAATTCACTATATATTTTTGTTTGTTCACTCATTCACTTAATCATTTCATTCACATACTTTATGCTTACTTACTATGTGCCAGAAACTTTCCTAGGTGTCGGAGACTAAAGACCTTTTTCTTTGGAGAGAGAGTCTTATTATGTTGCCCTGGGTAGAATACCTTGGCGTCACAGCTCACAACAACTTCAGATTCTTGCACTTAAGTGATTCTCTTGCCTAAGCCTTCCAAGTAGCTGGGACTACAGGCGCCCACCACAATGCCTGGCTATTTTTTGTTGCAGTTGTCATTGTTGTTTAGCTGACCCAGGCTGGGTTCAAACCCACCAGCCTCGGTCTATGTGGCTGGCGCTGTAACCACTGTGCTACGGTGCTGAGCCTAAAGATTTTTTTTTTTTTTGAGACAAAGTCTCACTTTGTCACCCTGGGTAGAGTGCTGTGCCATCGCAGCTCATAGCAACCTCCAGCTTTGGGCTTAGGCGATTCTCTCGTTTCAGCCTCCCAAGTAGCTGGGACTACAGGTGCCCGCCATACGTCTGGCTATTTTTTTCTGGCAGTTTGGCTGGGGCCGGGATTGAACCTACCACCTTTGATATATGGGCAGCACCCTACTCACTGAGCCACAGCCTGAAGATTTTTTTTTAATGTAGGGACCTAGCTTTAAAGGAGCTCCCAATCCAGTAGAAAAGCTGTGTAAACAACTCATCATAAACGAGCAAGGTGATAAAACCTACAACAATGGTGACTTGCCCATAAAATGCTATCTGAGCCCTTAGGAAGAGGCAGTGTTTTTTGCTGGGGAATCAGGACAGTCTTTCACAGAAAAGGTGAACTTTATCTTTGATGTTAAACGATTAGGAGATTAAATATTCAACAGGCTGATAATAGAAAATATTTACCAGGCAGATAAAATTAAATGAAGCCTCTGACTACATGAAAGTGCCTATGACATCTAAGGAAAGGCAAGTACTTTCGTGGGTATGAAGTAGGTATACGGGGGGCGGGGGAAGCGGTAAAGAAGACTGTGGATAGACTGTAAATGGTGTGTATGCTGTGATGGACCAAGGTGTCTTCCATTTTTGTTTTGTTTGCCTAGCAAGTATTTCTATCCCTCTTGTTTTAGAACAGACCTTTCCATTCTGGCTATAAAGTAGGTATCTATAAAACAGGTGACAGTGACTCAAATCGTATATACCTTTCTAAGCAAGGCTAGGCATGAACCTTCCTGAGGTTGGCACCATCATTTGAAGAAAGAGGTGCACTTTTTCTGTCTGTGGCTAAGCAAGAGCTGTCTGTGATTATCTGCTCAGAAGATAAGGCTAGTTTGCATTTGTAAAGAATGAGTCCAACATGCAAAGCAAGAGAGCAGAAATCACATAAAACTAGAAAAAGAGTGAGGGATGCTGAATTTCTGTCCTAGGAAAGGACTGAAGTCAGGGTACACTTCCTCCATTTCCACAAGTGACCTTCAACATCTCAGACTCGTGGACGGGTGAGTCCCTACTTGGTTTCAGTGAGGTTACATTCAGTTTCTGCCATTTTCAATGGAAAAGGTCCTGATTGATACATCAGCCATATTAAGAACTCTGTTTAACAAAAAGGAGAATTTCAGACCAATCTCACTCATGAATATGGATGCAAAAATTCTCGACAAAATTCTAGCCAATAGATTACAGCTTATCATCAAAAAAGTCATTCATCATGATCAAGTAGGCTTCATCCCAGGGATGCAAGGCTGGTTTAACATACGCAAGTCCATAAACGTTATCCACCGTATTAACAGAGGCAAAAATAAAGATCACATGATCCTCTCAATAGACGCAGAAAAAGCATTTGATAAAATCCAGCATCCTTTTCTAATTAGAACACTGAAGAGTATAGGTATAGGTGGCACATTTCTAAAACTGATTGAAGCTCTCTATGATAAACCCACAGCTAATATTTTACTGAATGGAGTAAAACTGAAAGCTTTTCCTCTTAGAACTGGAACCAGACAAGGTTGTCCTCTGTCACCTTTACTATTCAACATAGTGATAGAAGTTCTAGCCAATACAATTAGGCAAGACAAGGAAATAAAGGGAATCCAAATGGGAGCAGAGGAGGTCAAACCCTCCCTCTTTGCTGACGACATGATTTTATACTTAGAGAACCCCAAAGACTCAACCACAAGACTCCTAGAAGTCATCAAAAAATACAGCAATGTTTCAGGATATAAAATCAATGTCCACAAGTCAGTAGCCTTTGTATACACCAATAACAGTCAAGATGAGAAGCTAATTAAGGACACAATTCCCTTCACCATAGTTTCAAAGAAAACGAAATACCTAGGAATATACCTAACGAAGGAGGTGAAGGACCTCTATAAAGAAAACTATGAATTCCTCAGAAAGGAAATAGCAGAGGATATTAACAAATGGAAGAACATACCATGCTCATGGATGGGAAGAATCAACATTGTTAAAATGTCTATACTTCCCAAAGCAATCTACCTATTCAATGCCATTCCTATCAAAATACCAACATCGTACTTTCAAGATTTGGAGAAAATGATTCTGCGTTTTGTATGGAACCGGAAAAAACCCCGTATAGCTAAGGCAGTTCTTAGTAATAAAAATAAAGCTGGGGGCATCAGCATACCAGATTTTAGTCTGTACTACAAAGCCATAGTGGTCAAGACACCATGGTACTGGCACAAAAACAGAGACTAGACACTTGGAATCGAATGGAAAACCAAGAAATGAAACTAACATCTTACAACCACCTAATCTTCGATAAACCAAACAAGAACATACCTTGGGGGGAAAGACTCCCTATTCAATAAATGGTGTTGGGAGAACTGGATGTCTACATGTAAAAGACTGAAACTGGACCCACACCTTTCCCCACTCACAAAAATTGATTCAAAATGGATAAAGGACTTAAATTTAAGGCATGAAACAATAAAAATCCTCCAAGAAAGCACAGGAAAAACACTGGAAGATACTGGCCTGGGGAAAGACTTCATGAAGAAGACTGCCATGGCAATTGCAACAACAACAAAAATAAACAAATGGGATTTCATTAAACTGAAAAGCTTCTGTACAGCTAAGGAGACAATAACCAAAGCAAAGAGACAACCTACACAATGGGAAAGGATATTTGCATATTTTCAATCAGACGAAAGCTTGATAACTAGGATCTATAGAGAACTCAAATTAATCCACATGAAAAAAGCCAACAATCCCATATATCAATGGGCAAGAGACATGAATAGAACCTTCTCTAAAGATGACAGACAAATGGCTAACAAACATATGAAAAAATGTTCATCATCTCTATATATTAGAGAAATGCAAATCAAAACAACCCTGAGATACCATCTAACCCCAGTGAGAATGGCCCACATCACAAAATCTCAAAACTGCAGATGCTGGCGTGGATGTGGAGAGAAGGGAACACTTTTACACTGCTGGTGGGACTGCAAACTAGTACAACCTTTCTGGAAGGAAGTATGGAGAAACCTCAAAGCACTCAAGCCAGACCTCCCATTTGATCCTGCAATCCCATTACTGGGCATCTACCCAGAAGGAAAAAAAATCCTTTTATCATAAGGACACTTGTACTAGAATGTTTATTGCAGCTCAATTTACAATCGCCAAAATGTGGAAACAGCCTAAATGCCCACCAACTCAGGAATGGATTAACAAGCTGTGGGGTGGCGCCTGTGGCTCAGTGGGTAAGGTGCCGGCCCCGGCCAAACTGCAACAAAAAAATAGCCAGGCGTTGTGGCGGGTGCCTGTAGTCCCAGCTACTTGGGAGGCTGAGGCAAGAGAATCTCTTAAGCCCAGGAGTTGGGAGGTTGCTGTAAACTGTGTGATGCCATGGCACTCTACCGAGGGCCATAAAGTGAAACTCTGTCTCTACAAAAAAACCCAAAAAACACAAAAAAACAAGCTGTGGTATATGTATACCATGGAATACTATTCAACTATTAAAAAAAATGGAGACTTTACATCCTTCGTATTAACCTGGATGGAAGTGGAAGACATTATTCTTAGTAAAGCATCACAAGAATGGAGAAGCCTGAATCCTATGTACTCAATTTTGATATGAGGACAATTAATAACAATTAAGGTTATGGGGGGAGGAGGAAAAGCAGAAAGAGGGAAGGAGGGAGGGGGGTGGGGCCTTGGTGTGTGTCACACTTTATGGGGGCAAGACATGATTGCAAGAGGGACTTTACCTAACAATTGCAATCAGTGTAACCTGGCTTATTGTACCCTCAATGAATCCCCAACAATAAAAAAAAAAAAAAAAAAAAAAGAACTCTGTTTAACATGATAAGGCAGTAGAAGCCACCACAGAGAATTTTATGACACAAAATGTTCTTCACCTTTAAAGAACTTCTGACTACCAAACAGCCGGCCCAGGCCCAGTGCCCTTGGCAGCTCTTCTCCAGCATCTTCCAGGTCTTCCCTGCCCTGTGAATAGCCCTTTGTTCTGCCTTGCCGCAGCACTTCAGCACTTCAGCGGCCAACAGAATACCTTGAGGGCTTGTTAAAACTAGATAGCTGAGCCAGCCCTGACAGTTTCTGATTTGGCAGGTCTGGGCTGGGGCCTGAGAATTCTAACAAGCTCCTGGTGATGCTGACCACTGGCCCAGTGGCCAAGCTCGGAGAACTGCCGCCATGACACATTTCCTCATAGCTGTATTCTAGTTCATTTGCCCATGTGTGTTCCTTGCTAGATTAAATATTCCTTAAAGATTTTCTTTTCTTGGGGTGGCGCCTGTGGCTCAGTGAGCAGGGTGCCGGCCCCATATACCGAGGGTGGCGGGTTCAAGCCCAGCCCCGGCCAAACTGCAACAAAAAAATAGCCGGGCTTTGTGGCGGGCGCCTGTAGTCCCAGCTACTCGGGAGGCTGAGGCGGGAGAATCGCCTAAGCCCAGGAGTTGGAGGTTGCTGTGAGCTGTGTGATGCCACGGCGCTCTACTGAGGGCCATGGAGTGAGACTCTGTCTCTACAAAAAAAAGATTTTCTTTTCTTTTTTTTTTTTTTTTATTTTTGGCCGGGGCTGGGCTTGAACCCGCCACCTCCGGCATATGGGACTGGCGCCCTACCCGTTGAGCCACAGGCGCCGCCCGATTTTCTTTTCTTTTCTTTGAGACCCAGTCTCACTTTGTCATCCTCAGTAGAGTGCTGTAACATCATAGCTCACAGCAACCTCAAACTCTTGGGCTCAAGCGATTCTCTTGCCTCAGCCTCCTGAGTAGCTGGGACCACAGGTGCCTACCACAAGGCCCAGCTATTTTGTTGTTGTAGTTGTCATTGTTGTTTAGCAGGCCCTGGCCAGGTTCAGACCTGCCAGTTCCAATGTATGTGGTCGGCACCCTAATTCTTTTTGTATTTCTGAGACAAAGTCTCACTTTGTCATCCCCGGGTAGAGTGCCATGGCATCGTAGCTCACAGCAACCTCAAACTCCTGGGCTCAACTGATTCTCTTGCCTCAGCCTCCCGAGTAGCTGGGACTACAGGCACCCACCACAATGCCCAGAAACTGGGGTCTTGCTCTTGTTCAGGTGGGTCTGTCCTCAGAGGGCTAGGACTATAGGTATGAGCCACTGCACCCGGCCTAGGATTTTCTTATTTGCCTTTATGCAACTCTCCCTAGTTAACATAATGTTTGACACTGTGTGATTAAGGGTGGAGATAAAAAAATAAACAACTTATCATAATAAATTCTCTCAGTTACTGTCCAAACAAGAGTCTCTCCAGAAATGAACTATGTAACTAGAGGAAGGATCGAAAGGCAGCATATATCCTGACTTCTTTGGGGCTACCTAATTCTGATGACGTCTTTTATCTGGGTGAGGCCCAGAGTGGCATTACCTCAGGCATCCGGTGACGTTGTAGAATATATCAAAATCCAGCAAGCCGTTGGCTTTGGGGTAGTCTCCCTCAGGCCAGCCCGAGTAGGGGATGATGATATGCTCAGTCAGGGTGAGCAAGGCTTCTGTGATCATGAGATTCTTGAGCTTGTCATTGGAGGACAAATTCCACAGCAAACCTAGAAAGGCACAGAATTACCATGAACGCAAAGCAAGGTGGGGGCAAAATGATGGCTGAAAGTTCAGTTGAGGCCGGCACCTCAGGGGAGGCGACCTGAGGATTACAAGTGAGTGAAGTAAGAACTGCAAGTAGTTTTTAAAAACGGGGGTGGTGGTGGTAAAGGTAGGATAGCTCCTTCTCAACCGAAAGACCCTTCCTAAGGCTCATTAGATGGCAATAGAGGATAATCCATAAAAATGACAAATACACATCCTGTGGTTCAAAGTTGTGCAGGTTTTAAATGAGGCAGTAATGTATATGAAAGCCAGAAATATGCCAACATTTCATGCTGTTTCTCTCACAAAGCCCTTCCACAATGCGGCGCTCACTGGGATAATAAACTCTGGGTTTACCAATAGGCAGCCTTGAAATGGTCCTATGGTAATTAAGACTGCAACATTTTAAATGTCATATTTTTTCCCCTTTAGATAAAATATAGTCCTATTTTTTCTCCTATAGAAATATCTTCTCACCCCACTTTCCCCTCACTACCTGGAACTTTCACCTGACATTTTTTTCCTCCCAATAATAGCACAAAAGGCCTGCAGAAAGCCTTTCCCTATGCCTGCCAACAGGAGGCGGGATCAATATCACCAATTAATGTTTATTGACTCCTATGCAATGACAGAGTTTATGTCCTCCGGCAAGTTATGCTGGCTACCTCATGTATTTCTTGTTTTAAGGTTTGGCAGTGAAGGACAGACAGGAGTATTTTAGCTATCTGACAATTTGCATGGTCTAAGTACTAATTGAATGGTAATTCCACATTTACCCATTTAATTTTCCCTTTCCCTGAACCTCTTCCATTGAAGAGAAAGACCATATAAGCCAAATCAGAAGAAATCGGGAAAATAGCATATTATACTTTCCAGGGTATTTATGATACAGAGACTGAAGGTGGGTACTAAAGGAAAACAGAAAGCAGCACATACATTTAGCATTTGTTTTCTTACAAATTTTGTGCTGAATTACTTCTGATTCAATGTAGGAAAGGCCATGTCTCTGTTGCTTGCTATGCCAATGACTCCCAGCAGGTGTAAAGTTGGCTTCTCTTCTTTCATACTTTAGTGGGTTACCCAGGAAAGGGGAAAAGGGGAGAGATAGAAAGAGAAGGGATGATTTTTCCTTTTCTACCCTATCCTTCTCCCTGCCTAGTCAATAATTCCTATGTCTTAAATTGACTGCGTTGTCTGTACAAAGGAAAGAGGAAGCATGGATACACAAGTCTATTTTATGATAAAAGCAAACATGGTGGCCAAATCATATGGTTATTATAATCTCCTTTGATATTAATGACTGAAATAATAATCTTTATGGTTAAAGCTTGGTAATACTCAACCATGTGTATATTTGGCCCAATCAATTAGAACACTTTAGGCCTAATGCAATCTTTTGGGTTTCAATGGTTTGCTTGGCTGTTGCTAATTTTTGAAACAACAACCAAATTTCCTCTGCAGTGTACACGCAGCTTCCATTCCACACAGTGACACTGGGTCTGGTAGCTTGTGAGGACTAGATCTCTGGCTTACGGGGAGGTCTTTTCCTGATCAAAGTGGCTCGGGGGTTAGTCATGAGCAGTGTCCCTCAGCCATAGGGACTGCAACACAATGACTTCATTCCTCCCACTTCCGAAGAGGCCCGGGAATGGGGAGAGATAGAATAAAACTCAGAAGGTGGCGGAAAACAATTTAAAGGCAGGTCTGAGGTTGAGTTTTGGTTACTAAGCTACAAAAGAAAGTTAGAAAGAAAAGCTTCCCTGAGTTCTAAATAAGCAAGCAAATTAACAGTCTCTGGCTGCCAGAAGCTTAAAAATGTGAAGCATAATGATGTTTTCCTCTTTTTAAAAAGGACCACACAGGGCACTCAAAGGAAAAATACACCTTACAATAAAAACCAGGGAGGATTAATTTGAACAAAGGGAGTGGAATTTCCTGTCAACAGTCAATACCCTTTAGAGGTTGGCATGCTATATTACTTGCACAAAAGTATATGATTTGGAAAGTTTTAGGTAAAATTTTTGTATTGTTAATGTAGGATATTGTTTAGAAATGTCATGCCTATCAAATTTCTGGATGGCAAGAAGCTAGGAAAAACACTAAAATGTTCCATAGAGATTTGGGATTATATGTAGTATATATGCATACACCCTCATACATGCATATAAAACCGGTAGGTAACCCACTATAAATTGGGAAAATATGTACAATAATATGAGACAAAAGATTAATACCCATGACACATAGAGTGCTTATGCATGATTAAAAGGTGAAACAGTAGAAAAATGGGGAAACTACTTAACAGAAAACCAAAAGAAATTAGGTGTTAATGCACACAGGAATACGTGTTTCCTAGTAACTAAAGAAACACAAACTTGAACAACAGATACACCACATTTCTATGACTGAGGCAAAACCAGAACCAGCAAGTGAAAATCCTAAGGAAGAAGATCTTGGCTCACAGAAAGCATAAACTTTTAAGAAAGCTTTGTAGAAAAAGGAAAGCTCTAACTTGTAAGATCTTGTTCTGTCACTGGAGCGGATAAAAAATTAGCCTATCCTTTATCAAAACGTTGACAAGGGGTTTCATCCTGAAATTAGAGCATTAGCCTAAATGACTGGTTTCCAAATGAGCCCAGTGACAAATCAGAATCATAGAGTCCTGGGCCACACCCCAAATTTACTGAGTCAGAATCTCAGGATGGATTCCGGTAATTTATACTTTAAAAAATGATTCCAATTTCCAGCATTAGGAAACCAAGGGACTAGATGACTGTGAATAGATGTCTCTTTCAATGACCACATTCTACATTCCTGAAATATTAGGTTTTCATTTCTCACCTGTGACCTTTAGTCCGTTTCACCATAGTGGCTAAATACCTATTATTATACTTCTCTGTTGCAGCTGGTCTGCTTGTAATTTATGAAACAGCCTTTACGATGAGGGTCTCATTCTAGCCAAAAAGAAAGGGAACTAGATTCTGCTGAGGGGTATAGTTGGAATAATTATCAGTTACAAGAAAAATAACGATAGCTCTATTATTTACAAATTTATTGCTAACTGTGATGTTTGTAAAAAAAATAGGTAACTAGTAAAGTAATCTTAGATATTCAAACTCACATTTAGGCTTGGTGCCTGTAGTGCAGGGGTTACGGCGCAGGCAACATGCACCAAGGCTGGCAGGTTCAAATCCAGCCTGGGCCAGCTAAACAACAATGACAACTGCAACAAAAAAAAAATAGCTGGGCATTGTGGCAGGCACCTGTAGTCCCAGGTACTTGGGTGGATGAGGCAAGAGAATCACTTAAGCCCAAGAGTTTGAACTTGCTGTGAGCTGTGATACCACAGCACTCTACTGAGAGTGACATAGTGAGACTTTGTCTCAAACAAACAAACTCACATTTAGTAATATTGCCTTCTAGGATAGGAAAAACAGTCATTTAACTAAAGCTTCATTAACACTTAGGTAGCAAAACTTACAAATTTTATGATTAAAGAAATCCTTATCTTCAGAGAAAAAAAAACGAGGAGGAAGAAGAAATGATGACAGTGACAAACACAACAGGACAAGAAAGAGAACTGGTTCCTTCTAACCTTGCTTTTAAAGTGTTGCAGAGCAGGAGTATTTTTTTCTTTTTTATAACTTCTCTTGCATAGGTATATTCCTTCCACTTCAATCTTAGAGTATCAGATTACTGATAAGGTCATTTATTCTAAGTTTTACATAAACCCAGAGTACCCTGTTATACATTATGAATGCAGAATAAAATTATTACCTAAAGGTGCAGAATGAATATTTCATACTAAAATACTTTAAGTATTTTATTAAAATAAAGCAAACTAGTTAAGTGTTTCCATAAAGTATGCAGAGGTTAATGTGCATTTCTAACGGATTTCACTGACCATCACCCCTGACTTCTTTCTGAAGCCCCGCTTCTTTCTTACCATGACCTGTTTTAACCCAAGGCATAGCCCTGCTCACTCCAGCAATGCTCACCACTCAGTGACCTTGAAGATGAACTTCTGAGATGAGGCTGTGCCCTTCTCATTTCAATTAAAGAGACACTACCACACTCACTAGGTAAAGGAGAGAGAATAATTTCATGGGGGAAAGGCTTTGATCCTGAAGTCTTTTCATTAGAAGAGGGAAGAGCTTCCCTTTCAGGCTGGTACTGCAAATGCCAGAAAGGTCAGTGAGTTATATTCTTTCCCAGTGAGTGAAATTCCAATGCTGCACTTCTCACTTATACACAGAAACAGATGGTTCTTTTTTTAGACCTGATTCTTTTCTTTTGGTGTAATCTAGATATTCTTGGGCCAAAAGGCTCTTTTTGTCATTAGACATCTGTAGTTATTGAGAAACTTACACGAACACTGCAGTGGGTACTGAAAAAAAATATATATGCAGGACTTAAGTGGCAACCTAACGTTTAAGGATGCAAAAGCAGTTCAGAGAAGCCCCTTCCTTCAAACCTCTGCTGAAGGGGGCGCAGAGGACCACAGCCTGGGAAATGTTTCAGAGAAGAGAAGTTGAGTCAGCTATTGAAGAATAAACAAAGTCTAAGTGTGGAGAACAACAGCAGGGACAAAGATACCAAGGCAGAAAATAGACTTGGGGAAACCAGTAGGTGTTTAGGATTTCAGAACCTAGGGTAGAAGGGTCTGGGAGAAGACTTAGAGGTCACGTGGCTATTGTCATAACATCTTTGTGTGGGAAAGTACAGGGTACAGACTCTGTTTTATAGGCAATAGGGAGCATAATGAGGCAGTATTTTTATTATAAAGAAATCCCTAGAAGACTGGAGGATAGATGGGCAATGTGCACGCTGAATCACAAAGGGCACAGGCGGGAAGACGGCGTGAATCAAGGCAGGGAGAGGGGAAGGCTCAAAAAGGAGTGAGGCAGAATTCTCTCATCACACTCTCAAAGACAAGCCCTTCCCAAAGACCTACACAAACGGGTCACCATGTGCCCCAGCAGGAATAGGTGGGATGGTATCGCAAAACACCAAGACGAAACTGGGTTCAAACCCAGGCTTTGTTCTTTACTGGTTGTGCAACCGTGGACAATTTCCTTACCCCTGTGAACCTCACAATGATTGCATGTAAATCGTCAATTACGCTCCCACCACCTTGTGGAGTTGTCAGGAGAAACAGAGATGAAAAATAGAAAAGCCCCAGCTTATGGAATAACACATAATAGGAGCTCCAAAAAGGTAGCAAAGATATAAACATGTCCATATTAGGTCAAGAATTTAATTCTGAAGCACTGATTTAGCTCTACTAATAGAAGAGCTAGGGAGTAATTTAGAAGGATTTGCATCAAATGTTCAAGTGTCAGTTCCGTTTAGTTGGCATGTAATGAACACCTTCCAGTAGGGATTTCTGGCTTGTACCCGAAATCCTGGGTATTATACAATCAGCTCTATAGATTATCTAATGATGCCTAGATGGTTGCCATGGCATCAGTATCACAGAATGTTCTCTGGCTTACTCTCCTATTGCCTATGCAAGAGCAGAGACAGCGTGGTCCAGCGGATTACCCCCGATGCCCTCTCAAACTTTTTAACTACCATGTGCCCAGCTCTGACCACTCTCATTTTCCAAGTTTCCTCTAAATGACCAGTAGCTTCTCTCTGCCTCTTCGCTTGTTAGTGATGCTCACTTTGACAGGAATAACTTTCATTTTTTCTTTTAAAACATCAATACAGGGGCGGTGCCTGTGGCTCAGTGAGTAGGGCGCCGGCCCCATATGCCGAGGGTGGTGGGTTCAAACCAAGCCCCAGCCAAACTGCAACAACAACAAAAAAAAATAGCCGGGTGTTGTGGCGGGCGTCTGTAGTCCCAGCTGCTTGGGAGGCTGAGGCAAGAGAATCGCGTAAGCCCAAGAGTTAGAGGATGCTGTGAGCCGTGTGATGCCACGGCACTCTACCTGAGGGCGGTACAGTGAGACTCTGTCTCTACCAAAAAAACAAAACAAACAAACAAAAAATAAATAAAATAAAATAAAAAAAAAAACATCAATACAAAGCCATCCCCTTTTTAAGGGGAAATACACCTCCTTCATGAAGTCTTTTCTGTCTATAAAAGAAGAATCTGTTTGAGTCTGTTTTGTGGTTCATTCCTATATCTTAATGAAGAAAATGTAGGTTCTAAGAGTGAGGTTTGGTCTTGTATGTTAATGCCAACCATTGCATGATCTTTGATGTTTTAGAAGATGGAACGACAAAATCTACACCTTCCCTGGGGGCTGTGATTCTCAGTTCCTGACACCTCCAAACTGCTCTCCAAATGGTGGTTGAATTAATGCAAATAACTCTTAATGTTTGCAGGGATTCTAAGATAAGTCACAGATAGGACAAGAAATCTCTCACGGGACATGTCAGCATGCTAGCAGAAGGGCAGCCTGGTACAACTCTTCATATAGTTTCATAAAATTAAAATATATCAAAATTTAAAATGTGATATTTCAAGGTATAAATGGGTAAAGATGACATAATGACAAGATTTTTATAGAAAAATGGAAACTACTATATAATAAAGTGAGGAAGAAAGAAAAGTAAAATATATTCAATTCAAAACAATATTTTAAAAAGTATTTATCAGAACACTGTCGACTAATATCATGAATTAAAAAAAAAAACTTTTATATGAGGCGTGGTGGCTCACACCTGTAATCCCAGTACTCTGGGAGGCGGAAGCAGGTGGATTGCTTGAGCTCACAAGTTCGAGACCAGCCGGAGCAAGAATGAGACCCCATGTCTACCAAAACTGAAAAACTGAGGCAAGAGGATGGCTTGAGCCCAAAGACTTTGAGGTTGCTGTAAACTATGATGTCACAGCATTCTACCCAGGACAACCAAGTGAGACTCTGTCTCAAAACATCAAAAACAAACAAAAAAACAAAAACAACAGAAAAACCTTTTACATGCAATATTGAAAAGTGCTAAATTCTCTGATCTTTGGTTTCCTTTACTTTCAGACCTAAAAATACCCAGAAACCTAAGGTTTTTGGTGATAATTAAATTTAAAGATGCATGTCTATCACTTGAGACATTGACGATATTTGTTACAAGTTTCCTCGTGATTACTATAGTAATGCTTCCTGTGCCCTTTACCGTGTCCAGGGAACATGAGCAGAGAGCTGACGGCAAAGCAGACAGCGTGGTTTATACCGGAACGTCAATAACTAATTTCTCCTCTACTATAATACTATGCGCTATTCATTTAAATGAAACTAGTCCCCTTTCTCCATGCTTTGAGGACATACTACTAATATCGTATGCTTTAATTCAGCCAGATTATTTCATCTTTCTAATTCATTAGGCAGCAAAGATAATTTGACCAGAAACAAGAAGTAGAAAACTAAAAAAATATATATCCAGCCTCTCTTTTCTTTTTCTTTTCTTTGGGGGGAGGGGACTGAGGGACAGGTGAACAAGGAAAGTGGTACCGAGAGGAGTCCAGGGGAGGAAAATATTAAGAAAAGCAGTTCCTGATATTTTGACTAATTTGATCAAATGGATCCTCTATGCTGGGAAACTATTTCACTCTGCAAGCTCTCTTAGTATAGATCCAGCAAGCTGATGGTCGAGCGAATAAAACCGGGGTGTGGTTCTTTGCTGGTTTTCTCCAGACTGCTGTGGGCACCTGGCAGGGAATTGAAACCTCACCTTCTCCAACTACAGAGGGGGCTCTCAGTGAGTGAATGTAGGTAGAATTTTCGTGCTGTTTGTCTCGCCAGGAAGTTGTTTGAAAGACCTTTGGTCAAAGGTTCATAGAGTTTCTAGTTAAAAAAATTAAGTAAAGGCCTCAGAATATTTTCCCCTTCATAAAAAGGAATTCAAACATGGCTCAAATCTGGGGTCTAAGCCAGCAGACAACCATGTTCCCGTCTAGCCAGCTTTTGGATAATGATGAGCATGTCATTTATTTGTTCCAGGAAACTTCAGAGGAGCAGATGACATACCCCTGGCTGGGGTGCCCAGGGTTACCCTCTGTGGTGGTCAGTGAGCACTACCTGTTATTTGTTTTTTAGTCTCCAAGTCTCTGGTTGGCTTCAGCACCTGCAGCAGCCGAGGTACCCCGTTCAGTTCAGCCACCTCCAGCTTGTTGTCATTGTCTTCAAAGACCAAATTTCTCAAGGCCCCACACACGGCTCGCTGAACATCTTCATTCTGAACTTTTAGAAGCTGCAGGAGCTTGGGGATGCCATGAAGCTGATTAACCTAGGGAAGAAGTACATGGATATTTCAGACAGTTAAGAATTTTGATGTGGCATCAGGATATTCAATGTAATATGAACAGATGAAGTTCACTATGCTGATGGTAAACCTCCTCAGTCAACAGCAGTGTGTGGCACCACGGAGACTCATGGTGTAGAAGTTGCCTCTAACCCAAGGCAGGAGCTGTCATCAAGGAGCACACACTAGATCAGGGGTGTTAAGATTGAAACCTGTGAAATAACTGAAAGGGGAAATTGCTGGGCTCTGTGGCTCACACCTGTAATCCTGGCATTCTGGGAGGCCGAGGTGGGTGGATTGCCTGAGCAAGAGTAAGATCCTATCTCTACTAAAAATAAAAAGCCTAGCTTCATGTTATGGCAGGAGCCTATAATCCCAGATCCTTGGGAGGCTGAGCAGGAGGATCACTTTGGGGTTGCTGTGAGTTATGACGCCCTAGCACTCTAGCTGGGGGCAACACAATGAGACTACGTCTGAAAAAAAAAAAAGACTCGGCACCTGTAGCTCAAGCGGCTAGGGCGCCAGCCACATATACCAGAGCTGGCAGGTTTGAATCTAGCTCGGGCCTGCCAAACAACAATGACAACTACAACAACAAAATAGCCGGACATCATGGCGGGAGCCTGTAGTCCCAGCTACTTGGGAGGCTGAGACAAGAGAATCGCTTAAGCCCAGGAGTTTGAGGTTGCTGTGAGCTGTGATGCCATTGTATTTGTATGACAATTCCAATGATAGAGATTTCTTTGCCAGCAATTAAATGGGGTTCAACAGGTCATCTATTCCCATATAGGTTGAGTATCTCTAATCTGAAAATCAAAAATCTGAAATGCTCCAAAATTGAAAATTTTTTTCTTTTTTTTTGTAGAGACAGAGTCTCACTTTACCGCCCTCGGTAGAGTGCCGTGGCGTCACACGGCTCACAGCAACCTCCAGCTCGTGGGCTTATGTGATTCTCTTGCCTCAGCCTCCCGAGTAGCTGGGACTACAGGCGCCCACCACAATGCCCGGCTATTTTTTTTTGTTGTTGTTGTTGCAGTTTGGCTGGGGCTGGGTTTGAACCCGCCACCCTCGGTATATGGGGCCAGCGCCCTACTCACTGAGCCACAGGCGCCGCCCCAAAATCTGAAAATGTTTGAGTGCTATCATAAGGCTCCTCCATGAGAACATTTCAGATTTTAGATATTCAGACTGAGGATGCTCAATCAGTATAATGCAAATACTCCAAAATCTAAAAAAAAAAATCCTAAATCTGAAAAATCCAGAAATTCAAAACACTTTCAGTCCCAAGCTTTTTAGATAAGGAGTACTCAACCTATTTGACACTTCTAAAAGCAAGAAAAGACACCCCATAATTTATTTTAAAACCACGTGCCATTCATGTGTTTTCCCAACTCCCTCAATTTTTATATCATGGTCATACCATTTAAGGTGGTTACATTCTTTATAAACTTCATGAATTCCGCCTAGACCATTATCTTCACAGTAGCAGGATTCACTTCAGATGCAAGAAGAGGATCCTAACAGACTTTGACAGCTTTAGAAATATTTTATTAACTTAATTTATAATTTGTTAGTTGTCTCCTTTGAAATCTGGTGTGAAATGGCTCCCTGGCCACATTGTATTTCGAGCCGGATGATAGGATTGGTGTGAAGTGGTGGGAGGACGCCTTCCTGAGGACGCCTCCCTGGCTCTGCCTGGCTCCCTTACCCTGTCCCCTCTGGCTTTCAGCACTCGCTCCAGCCTGGAAGGAGGGAACTGCAGACTCACCATGACAGATAAAAGCTGAAATGTGGCCACAGTTCTCCTGCTCTATAACTTGACTCCCTACTGTTTGGCACTTATCCTTAATTTAAAAATAGACTTTCGTTACTTTTATCCATTTTATCAAGCAAATGGCTATAAATCCTGTTACGGGTAAGAAGTTGAACACACCCCTCCTTGCATTTACCCAGGAGATGGTAAGTGATGAATCCTATATATCAGTATATTAGGATCAATATGGCTCTTGTTCCTTAAAATTCAGGAAAACGGTTGGGACCAGAGAGATTTGGTAAGTTTCTCGGTTATGCTGAGGTTGGGGAATGAAAATAATAATAATAATAATAATAATAATAAAAGACTAATATAAATATCTCAGAACTTCAAAAAAGCTTTCATTTGAGATGATTTGGTATATATGAAAGGGCAGAATCACATATTCGAATGCTGACTTTCTCTTTGCTTTATTCTGATTCTCATCCCTGCTAACGATACAGTAAGTAAATGATGAGTATTTCTGGTTGCAGAATAAGCACAGGGAACGAAGTGACTGTGGATGCGAAGGCCCGCTCCTGGGGCAGAGCCTTTGCTCTCCCTCCCTCCCCTGGCTGGAAGGTTCTGCCTGCTCCGCTTCCCTCTGGCAATCCTCCTCCTCCTGTGTGATCCAGCTCAAATGTCACTCCTCTGTGAAGTGTCACTCCCTTTCTCTCCCATTAGAATTAATCACTCCCTGTAAATTGGCATAACCTTTTAGGAAGGCAAGTGGGCCCTAAGGGCCAAAACTTTAAAAATATTCACTTCTAGCAAGCTTTCTTAGGAAACAATTTGAAATGCAGACTCAGACCAACATATAAAAACAGTAACTATCTCATTTATAATAGGAAAATACAAGAAACCATAAATATCTAACCTGCACTACACCCGAATATCACATATTCACACGGTGAGGTATCCATGGAAGAGGCAGAGCAGTGTTTGAAAGGACGTTTTATTAGTCGGACAGTTCCTTCATCCGTCAGATGGAAACGAATTATGTAAAATTAGCAATTACATGCCAGGCGCCCAGAGTTACCCAGTACATGATAGCTGCTACTGTCACCATTAACATGTTGTCATCAAGCTGACATTTACAAAATTTTGTTAATATTATGAGAAAACTCTTATGAGTTGTTATTGGAAAAAGGGAATAAAATATCTATGCCTTTCTACTCATAAACACAAGCATAAAGGGAGAGAGGTTAGGGGATCTGGGAGAAGTGGTAAAGGAATGAGTCATGAATAGGATCTCCTGTTTTCTGTTTCTAAATAACAAGCCTTTATTTCTTCACGTTCATGTTTTCCAAAATCAAAACAAAAACATCCCTACGAATTTGTGTATTCAGTTTGATTGCAGATATGTCAATACATGCATTAAAAATTAGAGAACAATGCCTGGGAGGCTGAGGGGAGAGGACTGCGTTGAGCCTAGGACTTCAAGACCAGACTGGTCAACAAAGTGAGACCCCATCTCGAAAAAGAAAAGAGAAGAAAAGATAGCTGGGCACAGTGACATGCACCTATAGTCCCAGCTAAACCGCAGGCAGAGGCAGGAAGATCCCTGGAACCTGAGAGTTCAAGGCTGCAGTGAACTATGACTGCATCACGGTACTCCCACCTGGACAACAGAGCGAAACTCCTGTCTTAAAAAAAAAAAAAATCACAGAACAATACCACATACTGGGATTATGAATAATGGGCACATTTTGTTTCTTAATTTCTCATATTTCTTATTATAAACTTAGATTTTTAGAGGCAGGGTCTTGCTACGGTGCCCAAGCTGGATTCAAACTCCTGGGCTCAAGCAATCCTCTTGCCTTAGCCTCCCAAGTAGCTGGGATTACAGGGGTACCACCCCACCCAGCTAGAATTAGTTTTACAAGATTCTGCAAGACATTTATGGCAGTTACGGGGCAGTGCCTATGGCTCAAAGGAGTAAGGCGCTGGCCCCCTATGTTGGAGGTGGCGGGTTCAAACCCAGCCCCAGCCAAAAACAACAAAAACAAAAACAGACATTTATGGCAGTTACTACTTTGGCTATGAGATGGGAAGCAAACAGAAATGAGACCATTTTAAGAAGGGTCCACAGTATCTCTTTGCCTTTTCTTTGAATGATAGGGACCTGTTCGCTGCCTGTGGCGAATGTCTCTTACTCGATAAGCCTATACCTTGCTCTTACTCTGGAAACCTATCTTTCTCTGTCTCAATAAACCTTCCTTTTCTTGCATACACACACACACACACACAAGAATGGTCTTACAGACTAAATTAAGGGACTTGTCTTTTGTTTTGTAGGCAAGAGGTGCATTTACAGAAACATTCTCCCTAAGGGCCATGAGGAGATTCTATCAGTAGTGGATAAGAATGGAGTCAAGGATATTAGTGAGGAGATAGCTGTATTAACAGACGATGGTGACAGGACCAGGATACCGGCACTGAGTAGAGAGGGAAAGATGTGGGTAACTTTGAGATACTTTTAGGTGTAGAGAGATAAGAAAAAAAGAAAGTTCAAAGGCTGTTCAAATTTTGGCATCAAACTAACTACCTGGGTGAACTCTGTTCACGGACAAAAGAAATAAAATGCTTTGAGTTATTACTTTGGGGAAAGTGGTGTACTATTATCTGATTTTATTGTCACAAGAACTCTTTGTAGTAGGACTATTGTTTCCACTTTATAGTTAAAAATACTGAGGCTTAGAGAGGCAAAATATCTTGCCCAAAGGCACTTGTATTATTAGGGTGCTAGGATTCAAACTCCATTCCGCAAGACTCTTGAGACTCTGCACAAACCACCAGTGCCCTGTCTGCCAACCCAGCAGGAAGAACAAGCGTAGAAGAAAGTTTGGAGAGTAGAAAAGAAAAGAAGACAATGTGTTTGTTTTGGAAACAGCTATTGGTGAATTAAGTGGAGACATCCAGGAAATTGATGGGCATGTGGTTTGGAACCCAGGGGAGAGATGTGGGCTGGAAACTGTGAGTCATCAGTATCTAAATCACAAATAAAACCAGGAGAGTGGATGACGCAAGTTAGTAGATAGTGTTGAAACAGGCTTCCCCCCATTCAAGGCTGGACAGGGGACCTCAGTTTCCTAGGCCTGGGCAATTTCATAAAGGGAATGCCTTGCCATTTTGCCTTGAGCTGGAGGGACCGCATTCATTCATTTGTTAATTGCTCATTAATAATGAAAAAGTGTCTCCTGTCCACCAAGTCGGAACAAATTGTAATCTGCAGACCTTATACTGGGCTCGGCACCCTTAGCACAGTGGTTATGGCTAGAAAAAGAGCCAAGAGACTGAGGACAAAAAGAAGTACTTAAAGAAAGGGAAGGATCGGGCGGCACCTGTGGCTCAGTCAGTAAGGCGCCGGCCCCATATACCGAGGGTGGCGGGTTCAAACCCGGCCCCGGACGAACTGCAACCAAAAAATAGCTGGGTGTTGTGGTGGGCGCCTGTAGTCCCAGCTGCTCGGGAGGCTGAGGCAAGAGAATCGCTTACGCCCAGGAGTTGGAGGTTGCTGTGAGCTGTGTGAGGCCACGGCACTCTACCAAGGGCCATAAAGTGAGACTCTGTCTCTACAAAAAAAAAAAAAAAGAAAGGGAAGGATCGACAGTGTCAAACACTAAGAGCTCTAATGAAATAAAATGAGAACTGAAAAGTTGCCACTTTTACGGTTTAAATTTTGATCTTTATGTACGAATTTTAATTGCCTTTCATATATAAATTAAAAAACTATTGCACTGTGCTTAATATGAGTGGGATTTTGTTAATGTTCTTGGGTTACAACATTATAATTAGATTCTCTATGAAGCACATCTGCTTTTAGCTTTGAATATAGTTTTCATGTTTCATTATTCTTAAAACCACTCTTTGTGGGCGGCGCATATGGCTCAGTCGGTAAGGCGCCGGCCCCATATACCGAGGGTGGCGGGTTCAAACCCGGCCCTGGCCAAACTGCAACCAAAAAATAGCCGGGCATTGTGGCGGGCGCCTGTAGTCCCAGCTACTCGGGAGGCTGAGGCAAGAGAATCGCTTAAGCCCAGGAGTTGGAGGTTGCTGTGAGCTGTGTGATGCCACGGCACTCTACTGAGGGCCATAAAGTGAGACTGTCTCTACAAAAAAAAAAAAAAAAAACAAACAAACCACTCTTTGTTCTAACTTTATCTCTGAATAAGAGTTAAGTTAGGGGCCAGGCACAGTGGCTCACCCTTGTAATCCC
The DNA here is from genome assembly GCF_027406575.1 of Nycticebus coucang. Classification (NCBI taxonomy): domain Eukaryota; kingdom Metazoa; phylum Chordata; class Mammalia; order Primates; family Lorisidae; genus Nycticebus; species Nycticebus coucang. The sequence continues at coordinate 28,025,753 of NC_069791.1, read as the reverse complement.
AGCACTCTGGAAGGCTAAGGCGGGTGGATTGCCTGAGCTCACAGGTTCAAGACCAGCCTAAGCCAGAGTGAGACCCTGCCTCTAAAAATAGCCAGGCATTGTGGCGGGTACCGGTAGTCCCAGCTACTCGGGATCCTGAGGCAAGAGAATAGCTTGAGCCCAAGAATTAGAGGTTGCTGTGAGCTATGACGCCACAGCCGTCTACCAAGGATGACAAAAAAAGAAAAAGTTAACTTGGCAGGCAAGCAGGGCTTCAATCTTTTTTTTTTTTTTTTTTGTAGAGACAGAGTCTTACATACCGCCCTCAGGTAGAGTGCCGTGGCATCACACAGCTCACAGCAACCTCTAACTCTTGAGCTTACGCGATTCTCTTGCCTCAGCCTCCCGAGCAGCTGGGACTACAGGCGCCCGCCACAACGCCCGGCTATTTTTTTGTTGCAGTTTGGCCGGGGCTGGGTTTGAACCCGCCACCCTCGGCATATGGGGCCGGCGCCCTACTCACTGAGCCACAGGCGCCTCCCTGGGCTTCAATCTTAAAGCAAAAGGATATATGTAATCAAACTAGCAATTTAAGAGGAGGTGGAAATCTATGGGGTCAGTCAGGTTAGGGTGGACATGATACGGCTGGTCTGGCTGTTTTTCACCTCCTGTCTTTCATTCTTACTGTTTTGTAAATTCAGCTCCCACCCTAAAGATGCTCATCTTGAATAGTTTAAGAAGATTGATTTAGGAAATTAACTTTTGAATTGGAAATATTATAATAAGTTGTCACTGAGTTGTGCTGATTATTATTTAAAATAATATTTAATGTGGTGTTTCTTTGAGCCTTTATATATAAAACTGTGATTTTAGAAACGAAAGAATAGGCTCGGTGCCTGCAGCTCAGCGGCTAGGGGGCCAGCCACATACATGGAGCTGGTGGGTTCAAATCCAGCCTGGGCCTGCCAAACAACGACTACAACCAAAAAAAAAAAAAAAAAAAAAATAGCCAGGCGCTGTGGTGGGCTCCTGTAGTCCCAGCTACTTGGGAGGCTGAGACAAGAGAACCACTTAAGCCCAAGAGTTTGAGGTTGCTGTGAGCTGTGACGCCACAGCACTCTACTGAGGGCAACATAGTGAGACTCTGTCTCGAAACATAAAATAAAATAAAATGAAATGAAAGAAGAGAACAGTCTTGGAGAGGCTACTCTCACTGTTCTCCAGAATTGCTGGCCTTCTGACAATGTCTAGTGGACCTAATCCCCACCTCTGCATATTGGCTGAAAGTGACAGGTTGCTGGACCCTCTTCATCTGTTAACAGGTAGGTAACAAAAGAAAAATTCAAGTAATTCCATGTTACAAAATGGAAGCACACATAATAATGCTAAATTTTTAAAAACTGGGAATAAAAATGAGATTTAAACATTTATTTGTTTATAAAGAATGCTTTTTTAGCTAAATACATTTGACCTATATGTATAAAAAAGGCTTCTTATTAGTGAATATCTTTAAAAGTCCTGATTCGTTCATCCCATGAAGATGCCATGAACGAAAGTGTTGACAAATATGGGAGGTGCCTGTGGCTCAGTGGGTAGGGTGCCGACCCTATATACCGAGGGTGGCAGGTTCAAAACCGGCCCTGGCCAAACTGCAACAAAAAAATAGATGGGCATTGTGGCGGGCACCTGTAGTCCCAGCTACTTGGGAGGCTGAGGCAAGAGAATCGCTTAAGTCCAGGAGTTGGAGGTTGCTGTGAGCTGTGATGCCATAGCACTCTACGGAGGGTGATAAAGTGAGACTCTGTCTCTACCAAAAAAAGAAAAAAGTATTGACAAATTTGATTTTGTAAGAATTTTAAAACCATGTACAATGAACAATACCATAAGTAAAGTTAAAGAACAACAAAAATAAAGGAGAACATATTTATTTTGTGTCATATGTTACAATGGATTAATATCCATAATAAAGAAGTCCTACAATTTATTAAGGGATATACATCTTTGTAGCAGAAATACACAATGAATTAAACAAGATAATGAATTGAAGAAATACTGTACAAAGTCAAAAAATATACCAAAAAGTGTTCAACTCATGATTGATTGAAGAAATAAATGCAAGTGAAAAAAATCAGTAGACGCTCTTTGGTTGACTTCTACATACCTGATCTGCAGGGTTAACTGACCACATTCTCTTTACTCTCTGATTAAGTGAAACCTATCTGATTCCCAGAGTACCATTAAAGCTGGTAGGTTATACTATGTGGGCCTTGGTACTAATATTTTTACTAATTAAGTTACGTTGACCAGCAGTAACTTAGGTTGGTTACCCAGTGTATTTATGTCACCTGCACAAATTGTGTAATTTATTTACCTACTCTGTAAATGGATATTAATTTGAATTCTTCGGAAAAGCCAGAAAAAGGCAAAAAGCTTAAAAACACTCTATAATTAGTTGTCGATGAAATTAATATAAGAGACTAGAGAAAATGTAAAAATCTAGAAGGAGTTAAGCACCAATGAATTAGTGCCATTAAGTTCTCATTCTATTTTAAAGAAACGTAAACTAAAATCAGATGATACATAATGGGCATAGTGTGGGCGTGAGCGACAATGATGAACTCTATAAAAATGTGTGTACGTATTTACATAATTTTTGAAAAGATTTTTCTCTGTAAATGATTAAATAAACTAAACAACTAATAGCCTTGATTTCAAAATATATGTATAAGAAAATTTCTAATATAATGAGATGCTATTTTTTGCTTATCAGATTAACAAAAATAAAAGAACACTGTCTTGCGGTAGTAAGGGTACATGGAAAAGGGCAATGTTGGGAAGGGGGTAAATTTGAACAATTTTGGGGAGGACTTATCAGGAGTTATTTATTAAGATTAAAAATGACTCAATAGTAATAAGCAGCTGATTTACCTACTTCTTGAAACACTTAAAAAATTGAACAAAACAGACACACAAAAGCCAGAATAGTTCATCATTGGCAACTGTGCAATAAAGTAAATGTTAAAAAATTCTTCAGGCTCGGCGCATACACCAGGGCTGGCAGGTTCCAACCAGGCCTGGGCCTGCTAAAAACAATGACAACTACAACCAAAAAATAGCCGGGCGTGGTGAGGGGTGCCTGTAGTTCCAGCTACTTGGGAGGCTGAGGCAAGAGAATTGCTTAAGCCCAAGAGTTTGAGGTTGCTGTGAGCTGTGACGCCATGACACTCTACCCAGGGCGACAGCTTGAGACTCTGTCTCAAAATAAATAAACAAGGATATTCAATGAACTCTTCCAACAATTATTTCTATATGCAGAAAGTTATCCCAAAATTGAGGTGGAGGGGAAGGGAAGGTATAGGGTAGAGTGTGGAGTGGGGGAGACCTACTTTTCACTCAACACCTTTCAGAACTATGATTCTTCTATACACACAAGAAATGTATCACTTTTTAAAACAAATATAAAATAACCTAATGATTCCATCTCTAGGGATCCTCCTAGAGGAACACTTGAGGAAGTGTCAAGAGAGATATGTACAAAACTATTCACTGAACAACTGTTACTACCTATTAATGAAATAGATTAATGAAAAAAATCTGCAAAACATTGCTTATATTTAATATGTTTTTTTAAAATACAGAAACCAAGAGCCTAAAACTCTCTCTCTCACAAGAATCTGTATACACTCTGGTAACAACAACTGCCTCTAGGGATGGTTTTATGTGGAGAGTTGGGGGGACAGGCAACAAAGGTGGAGAGGTGTGTGTAATGACTTACTTTCTAAATTTCTGAATTGCAGGAAATATTTTTAGTGATGAATGTACATTTCCTTTTAAATGAAAAAAGTCAATGAAGACTATTATTTAAATTACTAGTTTCGCTATGCAGGGTGACCACAATAAATAAAGACGAAAGCATCCTAGGCTTTACACTGGAGGTAAGATGACACTCACCCTCTTCCGAGCTTCCGATTTCTGGAAGCACTCATGCTGTATGAAAGTCGCGGCAGCAGAAACCCTGGACAGCTGTGTGTGGTCCACATCAAGCATATTCACAGCTCGCTCCAGCGTCATCTCTGTGTCTGCATTCCTGGACAAACAGTTACAGATTCAGCAAGATTCCAAACCTGCTCCCTCCCGCCCACCAACTCCATCCTCCAGAGATGACTCAATGAACACTGGGAAGCACCCAGAACACCTGAGCTTTGGCTTGTCTTCAGCCAAAAGAAAGAGCAGCCCTGTGATCACAAAGTATAGGAAGACAGGGCCGGCCTCATTGCCGTAATCCTAGCACTCTGGGAGGCCGACGTGGGCTGATGGCCTGCAGTCCCAGCTACGTGGGAGGCTGAGGCAAGAGGATCGCTTGAGCCCAGGAGTTTGAGGTTGCTGTGAACTATGAAGCCATGACACTCTATCCAGGGCGACAGAGTGAGACTGTGTCTCAAATAAATAACTAAATAAATAAATAGCGATTATATTGCCAGACAGCTGTATTAGAGAGACTGGGGAAGAAGAATCGCTCAAGCCCAGGAGTTTGAGGTTGCTATGATACCCCAGCACCCTACCGAGGGTGACAAACTGAGACTCTGTCTCCAAAAAAAAAAAAAATGGAAAAGAAGTATAGATAGAAAGACAGTGGCAGAAAGATTGCAGCTCTGATGATGTCACTGAATAAAACAGAATCATAACACATACCAAACAAGGAAATCGAACTTTTTTAAAATTTCAGATTAATATGAGGATATAGACGATTAGGTTACATTGTTTCCATTTGTTAGGTAAAGTCCAAGTTGTAGTTGTGCCCCTCACCCAGGAAGTGAATTTTTTAAAAAGGTAAATGTTTATAATATGATAATTATATCTTAAAAAGTGACTTTAAAGTCACGATAAGATTTTTTAGATGTAATTTAAAAGAAATTTGCTGTGGGCAGCACCTGTGGCTCAAGGAGTAGGGCGCAGACCCCATATACTGGAGGTGGGGGGTTCAAACCTACCCCGGCCAAAAAAAATTAAAAAAAAAAAACTGCAATACGGGCGGCACCTGTGGCTCAGTGAGCAGGGCGCCGGCCCCATATACCGAGGGTGGCAGGTTCAAACCCAGCCCCGGCCAAACTGCAACCAAAAAATAGCTGGGCGTTGTGGCGGGCGCCTGTGGTCCCAGCTACACGGGAGGCTGAGGCAGGAGAATCGCTTAAGCCCAGGAGTTGGAGGTTACTGTGAGCTGTGTGACGCCACGGCACTCTACCAAGGGCAATAAAGTGAAACTCTGCCTCTACAAAAAAAAAAAACAAAAAAAAAAAAACAAAAAAAACTGCAATAAAAGAAATTTGTTCACAGAAATTGAAAATTTCTATCCTGATAATATCACATCTATAGAAGAAACATCTCTTCTCAAAGTCATAAGTTTTCTCAAAACTGTTCAGAATCTGTTATTTCACCTGAAAATGAGTTAAAAATGTAAGCATTCTAAAATGTTCTTATTTAATACGTGTACATGTAATAGTATGGAAGTAGTGGGAGCCAGGAAAACTGAGTTTTGTTTTGTTAAAATAAGTCATGTTGGTGTAATAAAATGTATTAGAAATATAATAATTAAATTCAATTACAGAATATGCTTTTTCTTTTCTTTTTTTGAGATAGTCTAGTCTGTCGCCCTAGGTAGAGGGCATCATCAGAGCACTCCCGGCAGCCTCAAACTCCTGGGCTCAAATGATCCGCACACTTCAGCTCCCTGAGTAGCTGGGATTATAGGCACCCGCCACAACACCTGGGTAGTTTTTCTTCTTTTAGTAGGGAGGGGGTCTTGCTCTTGCATAGGCTGGTCTCAGATTCTTGAGCTCAAGCAATTCACCTGTCTTGGCCTCCCATAGTGCTAGTATTATAAGCATGAGACACCTTAGCCTGTTAAAATATGCTTTTTCTTAAAGAAAACACATTTATACACATCCTGTTACCATTTGCTCTGCCACTGTAACGACCTTGGGTTTGTCTCTCCTGGCTGCAGGCTTTTGTCCTTTCCTAACTGCAAGTGATGATGACGTCTGATGTAGTTTGACACAGGATAATTTATAAAGGACAAATAAAATTGCTATTTATAAAAAAGGATAGCCCCTAACTGCCTCATAGAATTGGTTCTTATCCCTCCCCTCCTCTTTCTGCCTGGAGAATATGTGCCTAAGGTAGGTGGTTTTTCATCGAGGTGGGTGCCAGCACATTACTGCTTCTGTGGGCCTTGCCTCAGAGCAGCCTAATTCAGGATGGCAACATCTTAAGATCACAGCTAAAAAATCATCTTTGGCTTCAGAGAGGGTTACGTTTGATTCATTCATTTCAGGTAATAGAGACACTGAAGGCCTCCTGGAAGGGTGTCTTCTTATATTTGCTAGTAGGCACAGTGAGTAACTTTTCTTTCCTATCAGGCAAACCCACTAATATGTGCATACGTGTACAGATCTGAGTGTGAGGACTGTTGTGAAGGGTGTGTTTGTGTCTGGGTAGGTGTGGTGCAAAGAAGGGGATAAGGACTAATGGACTTCATGACTAAAAACTAATACCCACCTCCTCTGAAACACTGTTCAAACACAGAAGTGCTAGCTCAGGAGTAGTAAGGGTATTAAAAAGGAAGCAGAACCTTCTGGCATCTGTACTGTGAAGTATATAATGATCTCACATTTTACAACCTTGTGCCTCAGGAGTCGATTTTAATTGGTAAAAAAAAATGCAGGCTATTAACCATTAAAACTGGAATTTAAGTCATTTTTATTTAACATAAACATATCTTTTAAAAGAGACAGAAATACTTTACATGCGTGGACTCTGATGCCTTTATGGAGAATCAAAACTCTCCTAGTCTCAAGCTCAGTGGTAATTTTAAGTCTCTACTAACCATCACTATAGCTGTTTAACTGATGAGAGATCATTTGTAACATAAGAATAGCCTTCTGTTTAATGTAGCTCTTTTAAAAAAAATAATTCAGCTATTAATCTGTCTCATAAGCCATAAATGAGTCAGGAAAGTTTGAATTTCTCATCTTTAACACCCACGAGTAATTCCATTACTCTAATCCTTTGTTTTCCTGAATGATTCATGAAGAAGCTCCGTGTCCAAAACGACTTCACATTATCATCAAAAACAATTCCTAAACTAAAAGAAGACCTTCTTCAACAAGGTTTGCTACAGATGCCAGGGAATAAATTTTGTTTTGTTACTGTCCATAACATCCAACTCCATAATGCAGGATATACCCTGATCCCAGCCTGGCCCCACTTCCCACCATCCGCAACCCCATCTCCTTCCTTTCCCAGATCATCTGCCTTACCCTCCAATCACATGCACTTTTAATTCTTCCTAAACACTGCCCCTTCTTCACAAGCCATTTTCTTGGATCTTCCTGGGCAGTTTATTATTCTACCTAACGCTTCTCCATTCTTCAAGACTCAATTCAAACGTGACTTCTGTAAAAATGTTCTCTGTGCCCTGTTCCCAGCTAGCGCTACTCCTTTCCTGCTCTCTTCTGCAGTGTTCCTCTCCTCCAGCCCCTTTTTTCCTCTTCTGTCCCACCCCCCTTCTTTCCTTCCCGCTTCCTTTCCCACTCACTTTATAAAACACTTCGTGAAGCCTGAATGTGGCCTGGGAGATGGGGCTTGGGCATAAGGCAGTAAGGGAGAACATTTGACCCCTGCCCTCACTGTCCTCTGAACATACTTTTCAGAACCAATCTTTTCAACTTTAGTTAATATCTTCAAATGATACCCTTACAAATGAAAAAAAAATGTAGGAGGAAGCAGGGTAAAAACACCACTGGCCAGAATGTAAGACATTACAAAGGGGGAAAAACAGTACCTTTTTGTGTGTGTATAAATGCCCTGGTAACCTGCATTCCTGCTACTAACAACACAGCCCTGCCCCCCGGCAGGTTCCCTTGAGGCAGGAATGTGGCTACACCTCTGAAGGCCAAGCAGATACTAGTAATAAACAGACAGCTCCTGCAAGTGTCAGATGCCCCGCAGGGGCAAATTCCTTAACTTAAGATGATTTTAAAGTATGAGGCAAGTGCTCCTTTGGAAAGATGACTCTGCTGGGAGTATGTGTCTCTGAAAACAGGGTGGAGGGCACCACCAGTTTTAACTGAGGCAAATAAAGCCTTGAACTGGGCTGTTAAAAATGGAAATGGGAGAAAAGGAATGGCTGAAAGAGACTTGAAGTATTCAGAACTAAAGCAGTTGCTGACCTAAATGTCTATCAAATCACCAGTGGCTTAACAAAATGTGGTGCATGGCTACCATAGCGTGCTGCCCAGCCACAAAAAGAAATGAATTAATGTCTTCTGCAGCAATTGGGTTGAACTGGAGACCCTTAGCCTAAGTGAAGCATCTCAAGAATGAAAAAACAACACTGCATATACTCTCTAATAATTGGGAGCTCACGAATGGGCACACACTGGTACAGAGAGAGTAAAAGTCATTGGAAATCAAGAAGAGGGAAGGAATAAGATGGGAGGGGTAGAAACCTACCCTAACAGGCACAATGAACACTATCTACCCTAACAGGCACACTAATAGCCCTGGCTTAAGTATTACAAAAGCTATCTGTGCAACAAAAGCATTTATACCCTCTTAATATTTTGAAACAAAACAAAACAGGCAGCGCCTGTGGCTCAGTGAGCAGGGCGCCGGCCCCATATACTGAGGGTGGCGGGTTCAAGCCCAGGCCCGGCCAAACTGCAACAAAAAAATAGCCGGGCATTGTGGCAGGCGCCTGTAGTCCCAGCTACTCGGGAGGCTGAGGCAAGAGAATCGTTTCAGCCCAGGAGTTGGAGGTTGCTGTGAAGTGTGTGACGCCACGGCACTCTACCGAGGGCCATAAAGTGAGACTCTGTCTCTACAAAAAAAAAAAAAAAAAAAAAAGCAGTTGCTGATTAAGAGGAATCGGAGGGAAGAAAACATGACCGGCTTTCTGCCCCGTGCTGCTCTAAGCCACACCCCGACTCTACTGCAGGTGCACTCTAAGCGGACTTCTAACCGTCCCTCCGCTGCTCTTATTGTTAGAGCATTGCCCCAGGGAAAGCCCCTCTGAAAATTTCAAACTCTTACTCACACTAGAAGGCAGAACACAGCCTAGCCCTTGATCACATGTTCAATCTCCTTTTTCCCGCCTCCCCTCCTCAACCTTCATAGTACTCCACTCGATTTGTGTCTCTTATGGTACTTACTCCAGTGCTGAGTAGACAGGAAGAAACTAGTATTCATTTGCTGAACCACCAAGCCCCAATAGGTACAAAAATCGTATTTTTAAGAAAAAATTCACCTGGAATTTTTTACTTATTTTTTAAAACTGTTTCCACCAGGCTTGGTGCCCATAGCACAGTGGTTATGGTGCCAGCCACATATACTGAGGGTGGCGGGTTCAAATCTGGTCCAGGCCAACTAAACAACTGCAACCAAAAAATAGATGGGCGTTGTGGTGGGCGCCTGTAGGCACAGCTACTTGGGAGGCTGAGGCAAGAGAATCGCTTAAGCTCAAGAGTTTGAGGTTGCTGTGAGCTGTGATGCCACTGCACTCTACGGGGGGGGCACAAAGTGAGATTCTGTCTCAATAAAAAATAAACAAATGAACAGATAGTCAAAAGTAAAGTTTATATTTCACTTCTCCTTTCTCTCATTCCTTCGCCACACATTTATAGGCAGGTACAGCATCCATCACAGTTCTGCCTCCGTTTTAGGGAGCTAAGAATATGAAGATAATTAAAGCATTTGCAAAAAGCTCAAAGTCCAGTGGCATAACTGATAAGTAAATGAGTAACTTCGGTATATTACTCTGAGGGAGATGTCTGCTGCTATCCGGGGCCCCTCAGCTAGATTGGTTGGGAAGGAAGTGGTCAGAAGGTGGTGGCACCTGAGCTGAATCCAGAATGAGGGGTCAGGCCGGAGTGGCGGGAAAGCCGTGGGGGAGAGAGTGGTGGCGGAGAGTGGAGGAGTATCTTGCATTTAAGGAAAGTAGAAGAGGTTTCAAGTGGTTTGAGTGTGTACGTGTACAGGTGTGTTTGGGGATGGTGGTGATGAAGGGTGGAAGAGAGTAGAAAGAGAAGAGACTGGAGTGAGGAACAGAGGTGAAAACATGATGGGCCTTGCATGTCCAGCTAAAAAGCACCAACACTTAGTGGAATTACGGGAGTGTTATAAACACTGAACAATCAGACTTGGGAAGAGCCTTGGGACAGTCCTAGAGAACTGTTCTGAACCAGCAAGGCCAGAGGCATAGACCCATGCAATGAAATGGAAGGAAATGAAAAAATGCAGACCTGTTAAGGAGGGGCAAATCAGGCCTGGTGATAGGTGACTGCGGAGCAAGAGGCTAAGCATGGCTTCCCGGTTGTAAACGGCAGGACCACAGCAGGAGGAGGTGGGTAGGAGTCGAGGCTATGGAGGAGCTGATGGATTTGGTTTAGGATTTACTGAATTTGGGATGCCCAGGAGGTTGTTAGATAGACAGGCCCAGAATTCAGCACAGAGGACAAAAATGAAGACAGATTTTGGGGATCATGGGGATACAAGCAAGGGGCCTGGGGCCCTCCGGAAGAGCACCGAGACTTAGAAGAGGAGGGCTACTGCAGATGCCTCTGTAGGGTGTGCAGAAAGGGAGCACTGAGGCTAGGAAGAAATAAATGGCTGAAGAGGCTGGTGCCCTGAGAACCAAAGGAAGAGAGACTTTGAGTCGCCTGTAGGCTGGGTAACATGAGGACTGTAGGTCTGTCTATGACAGAGCAATAAGCAGTCATTGCTACATTTGTCAGAAGGCTGTCTCAGTGAAAAGGAGGGACTGAGCCATACTGCAGTGGGCTGAGACTGGGAAGTGACAGGGTGGTTTAAGAAACTTGGGGGTGGCTGGGCCTGTGGCTCAGTGAGTAAGGCGCTGGCCCCATATGCCGAGGGTGGGGTTCAAACCCAGCCCCGGCCAAACTGCAACAAAAAATAGCCGGGCGTTGTGGCGGGCGCCTGTAGTCCCAGCTGCTTGGGAGGCAGAGGCAAGAGAATCGTGTAAGCCCAAGAGTTAGAGGTTGCTGTGAGCCGTGTGACACCACGGCACTCTACCCGAGGGTGGTACAGTGAGACTCTGTCTCTACAAAAAAAAAAAAAAAAGTAAAAAAAAAAAAAAAAAGAAACTTGGGGGTGGATCACGCTTATAATATTAGCATTTTGAGAGGCTGAGGTTGGAGGATTGCTTGAAGTCAGGAGTTCAAGACCAGCCGAAGCAAGTGTGAAATCCTGTCTCTACTAAAAATAGAAAAATTAGATGGTGTGGTGCCAGGTGCTTATAGTCCCAGCTACTCAGGAGGCAGAGGTAGGAGGATCACCTGAGCCCAAGGGACTGAAATTACAGTGAGCTCGGCTGATGCCACTGCACTCTAGCCAGGCTGATAGAGCCAGACTCTGTCTCAAAAAAAAAAAAAAGTTTCATTACTTTTAAAATCATTTTGCTAAAACTGTGCCTATCACAAATCCTGGACTATAGTAGACAGTCCATAAATTTTAAATTATCCATTTAAAAGCCCTTATTACCTTTTCCTCTATAAATAATTACCTGATAATTTTTTTTTTGTTTTTGTAAGTATGGTCATATTGCCAAAGATTTACTACAAGAAATATTAGAAGTCTCACGCTGAATTTCACTTCATAAAAAAAAATATTTCCTTAGCCGGGCATTGTGGCGGGCGCCTGTAGTCCCAGCTACTTGGGAGGCTGAGGCAAGAGAATCGCTTAAGCCCAGGAGTTGGAGGTTGCTGTGAGCTGTGTGAGGCCACGGCACTCTACCGAGGGCCATAAAGTGAGACCCTGTCTCTACAAAAAAAAAAAATATTTTCTGCTTCCAGATTAGATTAGCCCTAACATCTTGAGAAGTACTTTATCACCAGTGCCTGCTTAGTCCAATGGGGATGCTACAGAATTTCATCTAAAGGGTGATTAGAGGTAATAACTACCATCAAGCAATGTTAGCAATCAAATAACAATGACATAGCCAGTGTTTTACCCTAAGATACTAGTTCATTATTTCAAGAGTTACTGATTTAATCATTCATCCATTCCTCAACCTTTCTCCTTAGTAAACGTCTCAGTGTACAAACTTTGTGTTCTAGTATTAAACCTGAGGAAGGGTTAAGTGCCACAAACTAATTGAATCAAGCTGTCAACAGGAAAGGCTTTAAAATTTTTTATTATGGGGGTACCCATAGCTCAGTGGTTATGGGTATTGATCACGTGCACTGGGACTGGTGGGTTCGAGCCCAACCCAGGCCTGCTAAACAACAACAAAAACAACAAAATAGTTGGGTGCTGTGGCGGGCACCTGTAGTCCCAGCTACTAGGGAGGCTGAGGCAAGAGAATCACTTGAGCCCAAGAGTTTGAGGTTGCTGTGAGCTATGATGTAACAGCACTCTACAGAGGATGACAAAGTGAGACTCTTAATAAAAAAAAGAAAAAAATTAATTTTATTATTCAATATTGCTAAAAAAAATACCCTCCAAATCACTGATGCTAGAAATCAAAGAGTAAAGGTACCAAGAATCAAAGAAAGGAAAGGGACGTCTAAAATCAGCTGCTTTTCCACAGTTCTCACTGTCTTTTTGCCATAGTAGTATCAGAACAGCATCTGAGGTCCGCGCCTAGCACCACCACCAAGCATCTTTACCTTTTCCTTTCTTTATTTCAAGGAATGACTAAGCAAATGCACATGCAGCTATCCATTTCTTGGTCTACGCTGGGGTTTGCGCCCATTCAGAGCCAATTTTCATACGGCAGAGGGATCCCTGAGGCATCTAATCTGGAACAGATGGACTAAATGTCACATTTCCACACAAAGCTGTCACGTGAGCAGGTAGCTTGGCCTCTGTCCCTGAGGTCAACAGGCCGATCTGTCAATTAGGCAGCTGCCTACAAAGTCATTATTTTAATCACTTATCTCTGGAAGCCTTTCTCTCCAGCCCCAGAAGTGCCAGCTTCTGGTGACAGGGCTGTGGGAACAGAATGTGCTGGCAGTGGCTGAGGTGCAGACTCAGAAGGGGGACTCACCCGAGCTGGGAGTCGGTGAATACGCCTCTCTCTGAAAGCAAATTCCCACCTCCCCCTGCCGCCGCCTGGGCCACGGTCATGTACGCTCTCCTCCCGCTGGAATCCACAGCGACACTGGGCCCGGCCTCCCTGAGCGTGCGGGTGCTGTGGAAGGAGCTCTGGTGCCAGGAGGACCTGGCCGCCCTGTTCTGAGCGGCCGGCTGCAGGGGCATCAGTGGCCTGACCTGCCCTGAGGCAGGCTCTGATATCAGGTAGTTCTCTTTCTCCAAGAGGTTGCCCATGCTGTGACTGGTCCCCGGCCTGGGGTATGTGAGCACCGCTGGGTTGGCAGGGACGCTGTCAAAAACGGTGTCACTGACAGATCCATACTGGTACTGTCTGTGATAAGTGTCATAGTGGCGCTGTCTGCTCGCTGCATTGCCGTGGCTGAACCCCACGATTTCCGAGCGAGCGTATCTCGGGGGCATGAGGAGGGTGGCCCGCCTGCTATCCTGGTGCCGCAGGGCGTGCCCGGCCTGGCTCCTCTGGCTGTACTGGTAATCGCTGAGAAAGTGAAGAGCCCTCTCGGGGCTGCTGTCTGGAGAAATCTCAAGTCTCCTCAGAGGCTGCCTCAAGGATCTTTCTTCCACTGACTTCTGTGAACTGTACTGTGCCTTTCCTCTCCCCCAGCGACTTCCGTAAGTGGCAGTGGTGCCAGCCTGCACAGGAGGGAAAGAAAGCTTATGTGAGGCATGAATTCCTCTTTGTTGAAGACTATTAACCCAAGGTGTCCGATTCTCTAAAGATGAGTAGTTGGCCTCTTTCTGGATAGTCACTTTTCAAACAAGACTAGATTGACTCCAGTCACATTTATTTTTCCTAGGATGTGGCACTGGGGACTATGTTTAAAGTCCCCAGTTTTCCATGGTGTCCTTACAAAATCAATTTGCTCAAAGTTTACTTAGGCAATTCTGATACTTGGGAGATGTAAACATTAGAAAACAATCTGAGGAAGTCTGGAGATGTTTTCGTGTAATCTGATAACTCGGGGAGCCTTCTTTGATATCCTACCTTGACCATGTCATAGTTTCTAGTAACAGGGGAACGCCCTCCGGCAAAATCATTTTCAACCATGTGTAGGTTGTATACATACTCAGGAACACTGCTGGTTCGGTGAAGATTCCCTGCAATCAAGCAAATATTAAAATAACTCAGAATATAAGTGAACCAATCAATACAGACTGTATAACAACTGTACACTGAACTTTTAATTTAAATAATTAATGCCAATAACAAGAATTAAAGTCATATTAACATTTTAAATGCTGGTTTGCCACCACTCTTGCATAAGGCAAATGATCAAAGGTTACCAAAACATTCTCTATACATTCTAAGAAAGGAAAGAAAGAAAGAAGAGAAAGAAAGAGAAAGGAAAACGAAGGGAGAGGGATTCACGAAAATCCAAAAATGTCGGTCAACGTGCTGAGCAATGTGGGAGTCACTATTTTGTTTAGGCGGTTTGTACTTTACAAAGTTCAGTTTCTCTAGGCAGAGAACCCTGTACCTGGGGCAGGAACTCAGAAGCTTTTTGTAATAAGTAGCTGTAGGCAATAAATATAATGGTGACTCAACACTACTAGATAACACGGCTTGAATAAACAACAAGGTGGATCAGTGCAGTCAGAGAAAACACGAGTTGACTGAAGGCCAATGCTGGGGCCCAGGTATTTGGCAATGTGAAAGGCATAAGTGGAAATCAACCTCTATTCTTCAAATGATTTTGAAGCCAGAATCACCTGGCTGGTCCTTTGTTCAGTGGCCTAGTAGCTGGTCCTTTGTTTGGTGGCCACTCTCCTGCAAACCTGCAGAGCTCAGCAACGTGGAGCCTACAGGGCCTCTCAATCAACACACGTCTCATCCGCCTTAAAGTACATCTCTTTGTGGAGAGGGCCCTGGAAGACAGCAATGTGCCCCTCTTCTGCCTCCTTTATCTCTCGCTGCTTCTCCCTGCTTTTGTAATCTCTTATTGCCTTATCAGAAAAAAAGGCTAATCAAAATAATCTGAGATTTCCCAAAACTAGGTAATTTCTAGTTTCCTGACCTTAACCACAATTTCTCTGTCATGTTGCATTCTTTTAGAAATCTGAGCGGGGAGACATATTCAATTACCTCTTCCAGGCTTCAGAGACTCAAGAAAGATGCTGAGGCTGAAATAACATGGGCAGTGCCTTCCCAATACAGTTGGAACTTAACAAAGTACTTTTCCAACTAATGTTGCAAAGTATTAAAAAAAAAGACTAACTATACATTCACCAGATATTCTGGGGGAGAGTAAGAATGGAAATTGTTGATGCCAGAGAGCTACAAAGTCTGAATCCATCTCAAATTGCGTTTGTATATGTACCCTTATTTCCTGCAGCCAAACAATCTGGCTGATAAACAATTTCTAAGCCTGGAGGAGTGCTGCAGGGAGGCAGTGGCAGGGCTGTAACTGTCACCCTAAAGATGAGGAAAGCTGAGATAAGCCAGGCATCTCCTGTTTTCTCCACAAGGGCTGGCAAAAGGTCAGACAGCCTCTTAATTTTTAACCTCTATGACAAGAGAATGCCTGGAACCTGGGCCTTGAATGAGGGAAAGGAATCTCTTTCTTTAAAATTCTTTATTTAGAGTTGGGGCCTCAGTATGTTGCCCAGGCTGAACTCCAACTCTTGAGTTCAAGCAATCCTTCTGAATAGCTGGGGCAGTGCTTGCTTCGGCAGCACATAGACTGAATGGCTGGGGCACCGTAAGTGTCTGGCTTGAAAGGGTTCTTTGACATGATCCTGCAGCAAATGTTAGGTGAAGACTTAGGACTCAACTTTTTTTTTTTTTTTTTTGACATAGAATCTTGCTTTATTGCCAAGGTTAGAGCGCTATGGCATCAGCCTAGCTCACAGCAATCTCAAACTCCTTGGTTCAAGTGATCCTCTTGCCTCAGCTTCCCGTGGAGCTGGGACTACAGGTGCCTGCCAAGATGCCTGGCTAATTTTTCTATTTTCAGTAGAGACAAGGTCTCACTTCTGCTTATGCTGGTCTCCTGAGCTTAATTGATCCTCTAGCCTCTGCCTTACAGGGTGCTAGGATTACAGCCGAGAGCCACTGTACCAGACTCACCTCTTAATGCCTGGCTGAGGCCCATGCTCATGCTAACCCTTAATCCTCAACTCGGCACCCACTGCTCCTCTCTTTTCCCCAATCCCCACATCCCCAGGCCACCAGGGAGGAAGGGTCCTGCTGTGTGGGAAAGGAGGCTGGCAGGACAGGTAAGGGACAAAAGCTTCTAATCCTGAAGAGTTTGGAGACCAGGTGCCCTCAGCCCTTGGAATGTGCAGAAAGGGGGAAGGATAGGGGAGAGTCTCAAACTATCTCCATCCCCACTCTCACCCTCAATAGAACAAGGCTTGTCTATGACCAGGTAAAAAACTGTTGGCTGATGCATAAGACACCAAACTGTCTTTTTAAAAATTAGTTTAGGGATATCCATGTTCAAAATTCTAGATCATATGAAAACTGAATATATTTAAGCCAGGGACAATCTAGAATGGGTGAAACCATTCATTCCTGTTATTCTACAGTAACATGGCAGATAAGGAAAACATACAATTTGGGGAATTCGAGAAAAATTTTTGCAAATGGGGTCCTTCTAGCCCACCATCACCTGGAATACTACCCTGTCCCTATTTCCAGTAGTAGACAGATATTCAGGGACAGTTAATAGAAGGCTGCTTCCACCTTTATACTGACATTCTTGCAAAGATTTTTGGAATATATAAGAATTTTTGGACAGGACCCAGTGAAAAAACATATCCTATCAAATAGCTAATGAATCAGTTAGTTTCACAATCTGATTTGTTGAATTAATATGTTTAATTCACATTAAACATTTACCCTGTTGCTGTAGTTTTAAGGCCTTTTAAAGCAACTTACATAGATTCCTCACATTTCGATAAATTTTCTTGAAGTAGCTCAAATTATTTTATGTTTCTTTAGAATATTCTGTGATGCAAAGACAGCTATTATCACCTCCACTTATAAACAGGGAAACTTAAATTACTTGCTTTACATTGCAGACAGATTTAATAGCCTAGGTTTGAATTCCGGGTTCCACCCTGGAAGGATTATCAAAGCATGATAGTTTTTTACACAAAGACTAAAACCAATTGTTTTCTTTCTTTTAGAATCTTCACCTGGACAATTCCAAACACTCTTGTAAATATTAATTCTTTACATTTGCCAACATAAGTTCTTTTGGGGAAGCTGCTTCTTCAATTTTCAGGTGAATGAACTGAGACTAATGTTTCTCAAAATAACTAAACAGCTGGAAACAGGGAAGTAAATGAGATTTTTTTTTTTTTTTTTATCATAGCGTCTCCTCCTACGGAATACGCATACAAGACTTCTGACATTCAACCTGCAGTTTGGCACAATCTCGTTCAATGGCCAATCTCAAACGACAAATAGTGCAGATTGATTTGCTTAGGTGGTCATGAGTTTGAGATCAGTATGGTGGATTAAATGTGAATTAATGAGCTGTGTTCTAAGATTTTAAAGAAATGTTAGACTGGGTGGAATAAAAAAATGTAAATATTAATCAGGATGGAATAAAATCTCACTAAAGCAAGTCATTATTTTCTGTTCAG
The DNA here is from genome assembly GCF_027406575.1 of Nycticebus coucang. Taxonomy (NCBI): domain Eukaryota; kingdom Metazoa; phylum Chordata; class Mammalia; order Primates; family Lorisidae; genus Nycticebus; species Nycticebus coucang. The sequence goes on along the minus strand of NC_069791.1, from coordinate 28,008,053 downwards.
TGAGAGAATAACATGTCTGTTGAACATACAAAATAACTTGGCCGTGTCCTTTCCAGAAAGTAGAAGAAATCGAACACAAACGTATTATACATACAGGTGCACCTTGCTATAAATAAATCTAACATGAAAATCCAGATTTTTTTACACTGACAATTAAGGTGTGACTCTACTTCAAAGAATTTGTTTACTTCAATTATCAAGCTGTTAATTAAGGGGGCAGGTGTCTTCCCTAAATGGAAGAAATCCGTACACCTGCTGTGACGCTTTCAGTATTCCACTATTTCGTGTGTGTCTGGACAGATGACTTAGATGCCTGTTTCCTGTAATTCCAGCTACTTATAAAATTTCTGAGAAAGAGGCTCGCACGTAAATACTTTACCCAGAAATCATGCATTTAAATACTTTAAAAATGGTAAAGTGGTTTTCGGACAGGCCATCCCCAAATATGGCACGTTGGCATTTGAGGGAACAGAAGTGGGAAGTTCACCTGCCTCTTCCTCCTTTCTCCCCTGAAGCAGACAATATAAAAATCAAGCTGACTTTCTCCTGAATTAGGTCACCAAGCTCTCATTCCAGAGGGGTCCTCCCTTTACCTGGAGGAATGGAATGTCACACAGGGAAGAATCTGAACGAACAGGCCTTGCTAAGTTCCCCCAGTTTATTACAATTAGATCCTGCCCCTCTTTGTCCAATCATTCTTCTGCATGTCTGTCCAAAAGCTATGCAGCTTTCTTTGGTTTTTGGGTCTTCATGACTGAAGGCTCCCATGTCATGTAAAACTTACATTAAATACATTTTGTGTACTTTTTCTCTTGCTAATCTGTCTTTAGTTATAGGGGCCTCAGCCATAAACCTAGCAACCTATAGCCAAATGCATCTTTTATACAAAAGCAATATGGAAAAATGAGATACGGTTTTTAAATAGAACTCGGTTTTATCATATTTTTTAATTGAGTCAGTCTGTCCTAGACAGAGGGATAAACTAGTGTGCATGCTTTAGTTTACACTGTGTTGTAGCTCAGAGTTTTTTTCTTATATTAAGTTTACCACTGGTGTTGGATTTGACTCTTTCTGTTTTTGACTGACCCAGCCACTGAAGATCATGATGACATTACTGTGAGTTGTCCAGCTATTCATTTCCCTTGCACAGTGCATAATGTGCTTTTGATGATTCTTAAAGAAGGTGATGATTTACTAGGGAACATTTCAAATTAATAATGATTCAGGCAACATTATCTAAACCTTTTCTCCTGAGAACACCATGGACATTTTATGGGAAATAAAATAGGTAGTTGCAGAGCAACTTTAAACTCCACCCTTCTCAACTAACAGGCAATTCGTGGGGGTAGGGGTAACTATAGGGTGATTAGTTTTGAAGGCATAAGGATCGTGAATTACTCAGAAGATTGCAGAGATGTAGATCTCACAGAATAATGTAATTTTTTCTCTTTGCTGGTCTGAATGTTCATTTGAATGATATAATCCCCAAGAATCTGATAGGAGAAAAATATCTTTGTTTTTGGTCATCTATGCTAATATTGACAAAATAATAGATTATTGTTAGGGTTAAAAACACTGTTGATCTCCATAATCACAGTTTTGTGAACAGCTTTATTACCTAATTGGTTAAATTTAACACATTTTATGAAATGAAATCGACAATCCTCTGTTGTGGCTCCATTAACTAGATCTGATCATAAAAATTCAATTACAGCTTCCCTTATGGAAGCAGGTGCTAGAGAACTACTAAACAAACAAAACCATTATATGGTCTGCTTCAGGAAAGTATCTTTTAATTTTCTAGAACTCTCTGAGATTGGTTTAAAGAGTGACTTGGTTGCTGGGCAAGGTGGCACATGCCTCAAGGGAGGTGGATTGCTTGAGCTCAGGAGTTTGAGACCAGCCTGAGCAAGGGTGAGACTCCAGTCTCTACTAAAAATAAGAAAACTGAGGCAAGAGGATCACTTGAGCCCAGGAGTTAAGGTTGCCTGTGCGCTATGATGATGCCATGGTACTCTACCCAGGACAAAAGAGTAAGACTTTGTCACCAAAGAAAGGTGATTGGGGCTGGGCCCAATGGCTTACACCTGTAATCCTATCACGTGGGAGGCCAAAGTGGGTGGATTACCTAAACTCATGGGTTTGAGACCAGAGCATGGGCAAGAGTGAGACCAAATGGAACTTTGCCCTGGAAGTGAAAACAATGTAAGCTAAATATTGTTCCTTACATTAATTTGAATAAAGTTAAAAAAAAAAAAAGAAAAAGAAAAGGAGCAAGACTCCGTCTCAAAAAACTGCCAGGTGTTGTGGTGGGCACCTGCTACTTGGGAGGCTGAAGCAAGAGAATTGCTTGAGCCCAAGAGTTTGAGGTTGCTGTGAGCTGTGATGTTGCAGCACTCTAACAAGAGCAACAAAATGAGACTTTGTCTCAAAAAGGAAAAGAGAAAAAAGAAGATTTGGTTCACAGCACACTCTAAAGGAAGTATTTTGGGAAATGAAGGTATGTGAAGAGGTTCCCAGAAAAATAGGTGTGAATACAGGTAGGAATCAGCAGGTTTTGATTTAAATACGACATTGAATACTGCTAACAACCACAAGCAATAGTCCTTACAGTGTGGAGTTAGGATGGAAAGAGAGCCTAAACGTCTAAAAGCTTATCTTCCTGTATTTAGTCTTTCTACAGCAATCTCTAAGTAGGAATGGCTCATATTCTCTGCAAATCTTAACATTTAACTGCTTTCCATTAAAGTTGGGGGACTGTTACTTCGGACAAGGCATCTTGAAAATTATTAGGAGAGGCCAGGTGCAGTGGCTCACACCTGTAATCCTAGCACTGTGGGAGGGCAATGCAGGTGGATTGCTTGAACTCAGGAATTTGAGACCAGCCTGAGCAAGGATGAGACCCCATCTCTACTAAAAATTGAAAAACCACCGAGGCATGGTGGCAGGTGCCTGTAGTACCAGCTAGTCCCAGGAACTTGGGAGGCTGAGGCAAGAGTATTGCATTTAAGCCCCAGAGTTTAAGGTCATTGTGAGCTATGACCTCATGACACTCTACCCAGGGTAACAAAGTAGGACTGTCCCTCCTCCCAAAAAAAGAAAGGTATTAAGAGGTATTTTTATAGCAACTCATATCTGAATGGCTCCTTAAACTCACTAACAAAGTAGGAGCTTAAAAGAAAGTGTGAATCTGTGGCAAGATTTATCAAGGTCCACACACCTATTAGTATTCCTGAGTTGGTGTTTTGCATGTGCTGGTATATAATACAGTATTCATTTACCTGTAGTTACAATTTTTGTTTTTTTTCCTTATTTTTAACATTTATTGAGGTTCTATGCTAAGATCTTTCTTTTTTCTTTTTTTCTCCATACCCATCTCTCCTCCCCCCCATTCCCAACCTGGAATTGATTTGAGTTTTTCTGTTATGTGGGCATGCATTAGATTGTCTACTGGCTTCATATTAGTTGAGTACATTGAACACTTGCTTCTCCATTCTTGTGATGTTTTACTAAGAGTGTGTTTCACCTCCATCCAGGTTAATACAAAAGATGTAAAGTCTCCATCTTTTTTAGTGGCTGAATAATATTCCATGGTATACATATACCACAGCTTGTTAATCCATTCCTGGGTTGGAAGGCATTTAGGTTGTTTCTACATTTTGGCGATTGTAAATTGAGTTGCAATGAACAATCTAGTGAAAATGTCCTCATGATAAAATGATTTATTCTTCTGAGTAGATGCCTAGTAATGGGATTGCAGGATTAAATGGGAGGTCTAGTTTGAGTTCCTTGAGGATTCTCCATATTTCCTTCCAAAGAGGTTGTATTAGTTTGCTGTCTCATGTAGTTATATACTTCTAAAAATACTTTAAAATAATACTTCTTTGATCTTCTATTCTTTACTTTCCAAGAAAAAAAACGACCAGATATTTATAAAAACCCCAATTCCATATCTTGCATACAGCCCAGGTAAGCATTTGATTAAGCTGAAAAATGAATGGTCTATTGGTTTAGAAAACTATGGTGGAGAATTGTTTTAAAGCAGATCAAAGTCTAATAATGTTTTATATTATTGAAAATTCAACCAAAAATATTTGCAGTGCTGTACTTGGAGATGAGTTAACACAGCTGACATAATCAACTGTGAGAAACAACTCAATGTTGAGGTATGTGCTAGAAAGTACTAGCTCTGAGTTTTTACAAAGTTGAATATGCCAGGGACAGGCCAGTTCCCCTTGAAGAGTGGGGTACACACTACATATGCCAGTGTGTGGCTGACTAGTCAGTGGCTGCTATCACGCATGCCATATACCAGCCACTGGAAGTCCTTACCTTTCAGGAGTTCCCTATGCAGTTTGAGAACTATCCTCTAGATATACCAGTTTATGGTGAGAGAACCAGGCCAACGGCATTTTACATTTTGTCAGCCATGTTGTTCAAAACTGATGAGTCACGGTGAGTTCGGGTTTTCCACCTTGAGTCATCGGCCTCCAATCAGAAACTGCCTTCTGGAGTGGGCCATGTGGCAGGACCAGTGGCAGCCAATCCAGAAGCAGTCCCTTTGTTTAAATTGTATACGCCCACTTTACTGTGCTACACTATAAAATACCCCTGTTACAGAGCTCAGGGCTCCTGGCTTGGATCCGTTGTAGGGGAGTCCCTGGGAGCCCAAGCTTGAGCTTCCAATAAAACGGCTCTTTGCATTGGCATCGGCTCCCTGGTGGTCTTTGGGGACTTCGTGATCTGGGCATAACAATGGCATTTTGGGAGCAATCCTCAAAATACTGTTCTAGATAACCACAAAAATACATATTAAAAGACCCTTTCATTGCCATAATTTGTTTGAGGTGTCAGAATTTATGATTATAAACTGGTAATTTAGCATCTTGGTAAAGCATTAAATAGACATATCCTATAAATGTCTAAATCTATTAATTCCTGTCTCTTTGCTCTGGGATTCCTGATAATTCATTTGCTGAGACATCTCATAATGATTACTTATAAGACTTTGGAACTGCAATGACAAACATCACGTTACACTCAAAAGGAGTAAAAAAAAAAAATTTACAAAACTCACAAATTATCTTTTGCTTTAAAAAACTCACACTAGGGCTCAGCGCCTGTGGCTCAAGCAGCTAAGGTGCCAGCCACATACACCTGAGCTGGCAGGTTCAAATCCAGCCTAGGCCTGCCAAACAACAATGACAGCTACAACCAAAAAATAGCCAGCGTTGTGGTGGGCGCCTGTAGTCCCAGCTACTTGGGAGGCTGAAGCAGGAAAATCGCTTGAGCCCAGGAGTTGGAGGTTGCTGTGAGCTGTGATGCCATGGCACTCTACCCAGGGGACAGCTTGAGGCTCTGTCTCAAAAAAAAAACAAAAAACCAACTCACACCAGGTTTTCTTTCTTTGTAATGACTCCCAAGCAATTACATTCCTCCAGTGGCAGGGTGGGGATCCTGCAGCCTCAAGGCCACATGTGGCCCTCTGGATCCCCAAGCGTGGCCCCTGGAGCAAATACAAACTTCACAGAACAAATTCTTTTTTGTTACAGAACAATTTTTTTTTTTTTTTAATTAAAAGGATTTGTTCTGTAAAATTTGGATTCAGTCAAAAGACTCAAAGACTCAGAAAGCCACATGGTCCCAACCTCTTATCTGCCCAGGTTAAAGGCTAATCACTCCCCAACTGATTCAAACTAAGGTCCTTACTTTATTTTTATTTTATTTATTTATTTTTTCAGACAGCGTTTCCACTCTGTTGCCCAGGTTACAGTGCCACAGTGTCAGCCTAGCTCACAGCAACTTCAAACTCTTGGGACCCTCCGACCTCAGCCTCCCGAGCTAGAGTAGCTAGGACTACAGGTGCCAGCCACAACGCTTGGCTAGTTTTTCTATTTTTAGTAGAGACAGGGTCTTACTCTTGCTCAGGCTGGTCTCTAACTCCTGAGCTCAAGGGATCCTCCCACCTCAGCCTCCTGGAATTACAGGCGTGAGCCACTGCACCTGGCCCTGGCCCTATTTTAAACCCACCAAATATATTTTCACAAAACCCTGCACTTTTCATATTTCTCTCATGCTGAAACATCTTCCCTGACTCAAATTACCAAATTCTTTAACTTGCATTTATAAGATCTCCCTCTAAAATATGAGACAGAAGAGAAGGGTGAGGGAAGGCTACCTATAAGGGGACAGAGTGAACTGCATTTTGAGGGGCACGTAAGAGTTAACAGGCTAAGGAGCAGAGTAGGGTGGGAGAGGGGCAGGAGGACTAAGCAAGATAAATTGCCAGTGTGTGTTTGGCCAGGAGCAGGGGAATCTGTGATAGGGATGAAGTTTGAGAAGCTGCAGGCCTCGGATAGTGCAGGACTTGGAATGCCATGTTGAATGAGGGTTTTACTCCCATAGATAACATCAAGAAACTGAAGAAATTTTAATCGGGAAATGATGCAATCAGATTTTACAAAGTTCATTCTCTAGTAGCTATGTAGAGAACAGGCTGGAGTGGGGCCAGATCAAAGCAGGAGGTTTTTACCTCTTTGACAGAAAGACTCGTATCTTACCTTACCACTTCTAGCACAGGCCAGCATCAGCCCTTGACAAGTTAATTGCTGATTAGTCAGAATGCTTGTACATTTGAAATATCTCAGTTACACAAATTCTGTTTGCACTGAATCTTTCAGGCAGACATCTCTGTGGCTTACCAGAGTGTAGCCAAAATGTGAGGATGACAGTTACATACATGCTTTTACCTTGCAGTGGATAGAAGGTGCTCAAATATTTTGTATTGTTCCTCTTTCTTTCTGGGTATATGAAGAGGAAGAAAAGTTGCTTCCCTAAAAATATAGCAAGCTTTAGGGTGGTGCCTGTGGCTCAAAGGGGTAGGGGACCGGCCCCAGCCCTGGGCAAAAACTGCAAAAAAAAAAAAAAATATATATATATATGTACACACACACACACACACACACATATATATATATATACATAGGCAAGCCTTCTAAGTTATTAGAGAAGCTCAATGTGTTCATTTGGACAAGGTTGCTTTTATATTTGGATAATATATGTTTACTATCATTCTTTTATCTGTATGGCTTATACATTTATCTGTAGTATGTTGGTGGTCCATAATAAGTTCATATTATTTCTCAAGGAGAGTTCTCATGTATTTTTGTCCTTTGATGAAAAAAGGTAATCAAGAACTAATAATCTTTAATGTGATCCTCCCTGCCCCCAGCCCATGAATTTGTTAGTGAGAGTTAAGATTCAGGGGAAATAATCCGTGGAGCTTCTAATGAGCAACATTTTCTTCTGGAAATCCAGGAATTGCAGAACTTTGATTATGAACATGTTGGCTAACTAATACTGTTAAGCCTAAAGCACATTATTCCACAAATAGTATAAATATGTGGACTCTTTTAATGGTAATGGTAGGCTGTGTTTTCAAATGCTCAAGATACTTTTTTCCAAGTGTATATTTTTACCTAGGCCTGCATATTGAGTTCCCAAATTTGTCTTTAAGTACTTTATTGCAAGAACATTACAGCTGTTTTTATGTCCCATTATCTAATCATCATTAATGGCATTAAATAGAAGATACACAATAGTTTTTTTTTTTTTTTTTTTGCAGTTTTTGGCCAGGGCTGGTTTGAACCCACCACCTCCGGCATATGGGGCTGGCACCCTACTCCTTTGAGCCACAGGTGACATCCTATACAATAGATTTTTAATATTTCAATTACATAAGAACTTTTTTTGAAGAAATAAAGTATTTCTCTAGTAAATCAGAGGAGCAAGGGGGCTTACTCTAACAGAAAGATTAAGTTTTCTTTTAATTTACTCTCTTTCCACTTGTTACCTGCTTTCCCAGGAGGAATATGGTATTCATCTTCATACATTTGTACACATGTACAAAATAGCTAGAGTCTAACATTTGTCTCAGGATTGTATAATTTAAAATTCTTGAATATCATCTGAAATGGAACCAAATAATTTTATATTCACGGTAGGACATATAAATCAATTCAGATTTATAAATGCCAGAGGTTGTAGCAACATACTTTATTTCATTACTATCATTCATAGGTTGCCAATAATATGCCTGCTCTTGCCGCTCCCAGTGGCTCAGCCTGTAATCCTTGCACTCTGGGAGGCCAAGGTGGGTGGATTACTTGAGCTCAAGAGTTTGAGACCAGCCTGAGCAAGAACAAGACCCTGTCTCTAAAAATTAGCTGGGCTGGGCATTGTGGCAGGTGCCTGTAGTCCCAGTTACTGGGGAGGCTAAGGCAAGAGGATCGCTTGAGCCCAACAGTTTGAGGTTGCTGTGAGCTGTGATGCCATGACACTCTACCGACTTAAAAAAAAAAAAAAAGTCGGGCGGCACCTGTGGCTCAAGGAGTAGGGCGCCGGTCCCATATGCCGGAGGTGGCGGGTTCAAACCTAGCCCTGGCCAAAAACAAACAAACAAACAAAAAAAAAAAGTCTGTTCTTTCAGAAAAATAAAAACTTTTAATAACCTTTATTGATCAAATCAGAAATTCAATTGTATTGTAAAATCAATGTTAAATTTATGTGAAGATAAAATAATGTAAGTATGTATACTCTTATTTTAGTAAATGAGAAACATTTTAAAACCAGTATCTAAATGACACTTTACCTGTAGTCCCAGCTGCTCAGGAGGCTGAGGCAAGAGAATTGCTTAAGCCCAAGAGTTAGAGGTTGCTGTGAGCTGTGACGCCACAGCACCTACCTGAGGGCGGTACAGTGAGACTCTGTCTCTACAAAAAAATAAAAAAATGAAAAAAAAAAAATAAATGACACTTTAGGACAGTGATTTTCAATCACTGTGCTGTTAGAGGATCTTAGTTGTACTGTAATATTTTTAAAAGATCATTAATTAAATTATTTTTGAAAGAAGTTCAAAGCACAGTAAGTATATTCTCTTTTTTACTCTTTTTTTTTTTTTTTTTCAGTTTTTAGCCAGGGCCGAGTTTGAACCCACCACCTCCGGGATATGGGGCCAGTGCCCTACTCCTTGAGCCACAGGCGCCACCCCCCCTTTTTTTAATCAACATAATTTAAGTGTGCCACGGAAGTTTAACTATAGGTTCCAGTGTGCTATGAGATAAAAAAAATTAATAGCTGGGTGTTGTGGCAGGCGCCTGTAGTCCCAGCTACTCGGGAGGCTGAGGCAAGAGAATCGCCTAAGCCCCAGAGCTGTGAGCTGTGGCACCATGGCACTCTACCAAGGGTGACAAAGCAAGACTCTGTCTCTAAAAAAAAATTGAAAAACACTGCTTTAGAAGAATGAGTCAATCTGAATAATAAATACCTAAATCTAATTCAAGTGAGCCACCCTCTGTTCCCGGGATAGTGGAACTAACAGCACAGGGCACAGATAACATTAACAGTCATTCATTCATTTTGAGATGGAGTCCCCCTCTGTCACCCTGGGTAAAGTGCAGTGGTATCGTCATAGCTCACAGCAACCTCAAATTCCTGGGGTCAAGCAATCCTCCTGCCTCAGCTTCCTGAGTAGCTGGGAATACAGGTGCCTGCCACAGCACCCAGCTGATTTTTCTATTTTTAGTACAGATGGGGTCTCACTCCGGCAGTCTTGGATTCCTTGGTCTCCCTGAGTGCTAGAATTATAGGTACCAACCAACAAGCCCATCCCTTTAACAATCTTTTAAAAAATATGAGTGCACAGCCTTATTTTCCTTAAGGTAATTTCCTGCATCTTATCTGTGACACAGAACAATATACTTTTATAATCAAACTGTTACTCTGCAGCTTTGTGGTTTCTTACAGTTCCATTCATTCTGAAGCATCCTTACCACACCCTCACTCAAAACTTCACCCATAAAGATGTGGGTTGGGACACAACTACAACAGGGTCTATACCTAACAAATGCAAATATTGTACCCTAATTCTTTGTATCCTCAAATTAACCTAAAATAAAAAAAATTTAAAACTTAAAGAAAAAAAGGTATGTTCTCACTATTTATAGGGATGTGAAGTTACTTTTGTAAGCATTTTCTTATCATTCTATTTTATTTGACAAATTATAATCAGAAGTATTTTTTTTTTTTTGAGGCAGAGCCCCAAGCTATCACCCTGCGTAGAGTGCTGTAGTGTCACAGCTCACAGCAACCTCCAACTCCTGGGCTTTAAGCGATTCTCTTGCCTCAGCCTCCCAAGCAGCTGGGACTACAGGTGCCCACCACATGCCCAGCTATTTTTTGGTTGTAGTTGTCATTGTTTGGCAGGCCTGGGCTGGATTTGAACCCGCCAAGCTCTGGTGTATGTGGCTGGCGCCTTAGCCGTGTGAGCTACAGGTGCCAACCCAGAAGTATTTCTTAAAAAAAAAACAAAAACAAAAAAACTTTTTTTTTTTTTCCACTTACTACACTCATCTTGCTAAACATTGAACAAAAACTGGCCCATAGGCTATGTTAGGCAACCAAGCAGGTACAGTAGATCGCATGGTGCTACTGACAGCTTATAGTCAGAACACCAAGGCCATAACCCACCATCTGTTTTTCTCCCTTTTCTGATCCTTCTTATTTTTAAAAAAATTTCAAATTAATATGAGGGTACAAACTTTTAGAACACATTGTTTTCAATTCTAAGGTAAAGTTCAAGTTGTAGTTGAGCCCTTCACCCAGGGGGCGTGTTGAAAACCCCCATATAGTGCACATTAGGTGAGATCCGGCCAATCGCCCTTCCTCCAGCCACTTGCCCTAATCCTTCCTACTTTCTGAATAACTAGCCATCTTCCTCCCAGAATTGCTTCATTCCAAGGAATTCCTTCCTGGCAAACAAATAATTCATACTGAATTTAAACAATGTCTAACTTTCAATTTTTACTCTTTTTACAGTAGCAACTATTAACTGCCTGAGTGGTTAAGGAGCCAACAATGAAAGATTATTCCAAGGCAAGAAAATGAACAGGAAACGGAGTCCTGGCTCTGTGTGGGCCATGTGGTCTTTATTGGGTGCACGTGGGGTGAAATTGGAAAGGAATTCCACACGTGGGCTATGGCAGATGAGGATTTAAAGGGTCAGGGGTTGGCACATTATTTCCTGGGTGGGACATGCGCTGGATTCTACCTGGGCAGGTCAGTACCTTCCGCCCCGTCATCGCCTTTTCTTGCTACCCTGACCCTATTTTCAGTCCTGTCTTCAGAATTTACTCTGATCACAGACATTCAAAGCAGCTTTACCAGAGAAATCATCTAGATAAATAGTACGCCCCAAGTTTTAAGGTGGATTTCCAAAGAAGTTATCAACTGCATTAGGAGATTGGTCACTACATTTTTTAAGTAGCATTTTTAAGTAGGACATATGACTTTTTTCCTACTTTGGCACCCAAGAGAAATTGTGCAAAAAGTAGTACTTATTTTCAAGACAAGCATAATAAATAGGATATAGACGATTTTTCTTTTGCAATTTTTTTTTTTTTTTTTGTAGAGACAGAGTCTCACTTTATGGCCCTCGGTAGAGTGCCGTGGCCTCACACAACTCACAGCAACCTCCAACTCCTGGGCTTAAGCTATTCTCTTGCCTCAGCTCCCGAGTAGCTGGGACTACAGGCGCCCGCCACAACGCCCTGCTATTTTTTGGTTGCAGTTTGGCCGGGGCCGGGTTTGAACCCGCCACCCTCGGGATATGGGGCCAGCGCCCTACGGACTGAGCCACAGGCACCGCCCTTCTTTTGCAATTTTTAAATGTTTTCTCTATAACTTTTAGAAAAGGATTTTAAATGTTAGCAACAATATAGACTTATGAAAATGCTATTATGAACCTCTGCCCTCTACACAGGGTTACACCAACTTTAAAATGTTTGACACAGTTTAAAATAACACCAAAAGTCACTGAATGATTTATAATAAAAACTACCCATCCATATTAAGATATTAGAAAGAAGTCAAAGAGTTAACAACTCTTTCTAGGTATTTATCAACAAAATAGCCACATTTATCTCATCTCTGTTCTCAGCAGATTATCTGCAGCCTCAAACTTCCAGGCTTGTCAACAATTCCGAATTCTCCAAGGGCTCTGCAGCTAATGGCAGTTAACATCAGGGTCTTTTCTTCCTGAAATTTTTCATGTTGATAAGGATTCTTTCCAGACCAGCCCTGTCTCAATAATTATTTGTCTATTTCAACTTTAGAGACAGGGTAGTAATATGGAAATAATAAAAATAATACAGCCATCCGGAACCCTCAGACCTATTCAAAGAAGTTTAATTAAACGACTTACAACGAACCACCCCTGGTAATTGTTCCATGGCATGCTAATGTTAAATTCCTTTGAAGCCGATTTCCTTTTTGAGTCTCAGAAAGCTGAGGCTTTAAAGTAAGTAGGTGTTGTTTGCTGCCTTATCTCTCTGCTTGATTCGCACTTCTGTGTAGGCTGCAAAGTGTATTTCAGCTTGCAGGGAAGCTGCAGTTGTAATCAAAATATTTCAAAGGCTTTGTTCCTTGGTTGGAAGAGCCACTCAAGTAGTTGCCCTAAGCATTATTGCAGAAGCACCGAGATAGTCCCCTTTGTTCTACCATATCAACTCTGTGAACTATGAAATATTCAATCCATTCCCTCTTAGTATGCTCTTTTCTCCAATCACCTCCCTAAGTCCAAACCTACTGAATTTTTGAGATCTAAAGAGCCCATTTCTCCATGAAGCTTTTCAACATTTCCTCAGCTTGGAGTTACTTTTACTTCTAAACTCCACAATGTGTTACCTGTCCTTTTGGGTCACTTACTACTTTTTATTTGGTAATGTATTTTTCTACTTCCTTTTTCAGACTTTGAATTTCTTGCTTTAAAGCAAGCAGAGTCAGCGTGTTTAATTCAGCACCTCCATGAAGAGCATACTCATTTGAGGGCTGCTGAATTCACCAAGTAGTTAACACACCTATGTTGCAGAAAAGACAGATCAAGTGTGGGGTTGAGACGATACTTTCCACAAATGTTGACAGGACCATACATCGTAGGTGAAATGGATTCTCATGTCTACCTAATTATTTTAAGGGTAGAATGAAACGCAAACACAAGAAGATTCTGGAACAGGGGCAGGGACATAATAAATGCTTAGCAACACTCCTTTTACTTTTGTGCACAGCGCCATTCCTCCCATTTATTGATGTCTGGTTGCTCTTCCTGGCTGGCCATTCCCAAAGGATAAAAGAGAATATCTAACTTGCATCCAGTGTGTCCCCCAAGCAGAGGAAGCTTGATTGGTTTTAAATCTGTGGTGCACAGAATGAATAGGGGCATTGATTCTGCTGGTCTTTTCCCCAATGTACTGAGGCTATTCTGTGTTGTCTAGACCTCCCCACACTCTCACAACATCCTCAATTTTATTTAGAGAAAAACGGGGACAGGCCACAGAGATGCTCAGGGTCTAATAAGTCCCACTTTTATTAATAATCAAAAAACTTAAGGATAAAACGGATAAGGGGTTTATAAGTTCAGGTTTGGGAGACTGTAAACTCTGTGTGAATGTAAGTGTTACTTAACTGCTTACTTTCCTTTTCTGTAAAATGGGGATTAAAATACCTGGCTTACGGTGGTGCCTGTGGCTCTGTGAGCAGGGCGCCAGCTCCATATACCAACCCGGCCCGGCCAACTGCAACAACAACAAAAAAATACCTGGGCGTTGTGGCGGGTCCCTGTAGTCTCAGCTACTTGGGAGGCTGAGGCAAGAGAATTGCCTAAGCCCAAAAGCTGGAGGTTGCTGTGAGCTGTGACGCCACGGCACTCTACCCAGGGGGACAAGATGAGACTGTCTCTTAAAAAAAATAAAATACCTAGCTTATAAGGTGTTTTTTAAATATATAAATAATATGATAAACGCAAACCACCTTGCCTGGTTTTTGGCACACAACAAATACTTGGTTACATTAGCTATAATCACTGAACATCATCTCTTTACATTTCAGGTGTATAAACACTGAATGTCTGATATTTCAGGTTTTTGGGTTTTTTTTTTTTTGAGACATACTCTAAGTCCCCCTCCGTAGGTAGAGTGCCCTGCGTCACACAGCTCACAGCAACCTTAAACTCTTGGGCTTAAGTGATTCTCTTGCCTCAGCCTGCCAAGTAGCTGGGACCATAGGCACCCGCCACAAAGCCAGGTATTTTTTTGTTGTTGTTGCCGTTGTTTTTTTTTTTTTAGCAGGCCTAGGCTGGGTTTGAAACCACCAGCCCTGGTGTATGTGGCTGGTGCCCTAACCACTGAGTAACAGCTGCCAAGTCTAGGATTTTTTTTTTTTTTTTTTGTAGAGACAGAGTCTCACTTTATGGCCTTCGGTAGAGTGCCATGGCATCACACAGCTCACAGCAACCTCCAACTCCTGGGCTTAAGCGATTCTCTTGCCTCAGCCTCCAGAGTAGCTGGGACTACAGGAGCCCACCACAACGCCCGGCTATTTTTTTTTTTGGGTGCAGTTCAGCCGGGGCAGGGTTTGAACCCGCCACCCTCGGTATATGGGGCCGGCGCCTTACCGACTGAGCCACAGGCGCCGCCCTAGATTATTTTTTATTTTTTATTTTTTAAACACAAATTAAAAACAGTGCAGCCTCCTAGGCTCTGCTGTTCTAAATCTGTGGTCAGGCCTGTTAGCATTTTTCTATTTTCCTAATGGGTTCTACATTCAACATTGCCCAAGTTACTTCCCACAAAAACATTTTGATATTGCAGGAAACAAAACCGGGATCTCAATTTAATTGTTCAGTTTCTTTCCACTTCTTTTTTGCTATAATGAGCCTATAGTTCTTTTGTAATGGAAACACACAAATAACTAAAACAAAAGTGATCACCCACGTTTAGCAGGGGAGAAAAGGATACATCTCTAATTTTTACATCCCGTTTGCCACCATCTTCCCCTTCCACCTCCCTTATCACTCGCTACTATAATGTACATGCGTGTGTATGTGTGTGTTTACATCTCTTTCACCTCAAAGTTTAATTTTTTAGACACACCAGCCTCGGACCCACGCCTGCATTGCAAAGCCAGCACTCAAGAGCCTGGAGCAGCTAAGGCGGCAGGACTCTGGCCAGCCCCGCCAAAGTTCCTTGCTCTTCCTCCTCCTCGATCGGCCGGCGGTTGTGCCCTGCACCAAAGCCCCCTACCCATTTGTTCACTTCCTAGATCCACCACACGCCCAGTACACTGCCTGGGTGGAGTGCTCCGAAGTAGCTGGGAGAAGCAGCCTAATTTCAGTTTACAGGTTGCAGAAGCGCCAGTCCTTTCAGTTTTCTTTTTCAAAGTATTTATGGAAGTCAGAGACTCTTTAAAAATGTAACATAAGCTATGGGCGCTTTCTCCCAGGAAAATGATCATGAACCCCCAAATTCTGCAAGGAATCCTAAAGTGTTTATTGCTCTCTGGACCCCCCAGATTAAGTCCCCTGTACCCGCAAGGGATGGGGGCGGGCATGGACAGAGTAAGCAAAGAGAGGGGCGAAATTTTGGACTAAGTTCTTTAACACGGATAATATGTGTATTTAATATGTAGGGATACGAGTCTGACAAAGCTGAGTAAGACGTTATGGAGACTCTTTCCCCCAAATAGGCTGGTCCGAGTTGTAGAGGAGCGACGGGTCATACAAAGGGACCGCGAGCAACAGGTGGGCACAACCCCAGGTCCCGCACGCCCGGAACACAGCCAAACAGCCGGTCGGGCGACGAGGCAGAAGGAGGGGGGAGAAGGGGCCGGGGCAGGGTCGGCGGCGAGGCGAGAGGCGGGGCTCCACTCACCGTTGCCCACGAAGCTCCGGCCTTTCCGGGCCAGGGTTTGCTGCACCTGCTCCTGGATCCGCAGGCTCTTGACTGCCTGGCTGCCGCGGCCGCTGCTCCCCGTCAGCTTCAGCTTGGCCTCGGAGGGCAAAGCCAGGCTGGAGGTGTCCAGTTGTCCCAGGATCTGCTGGCCCAGGACGGTCCGGATGTAGCCGCACTCGGCTGGGGAGCCGGGGGCTGCCATGGGGCCGGAGGGGACGACGGAGCGCTAGCCTACCGCAGGACCCGAGCGCTAAGCCGCCACAGAGCTGGGGGCGTCGGAGGGAGCCCCGCCCCGGCCCCGCCCCGGCCCCGCCCCCTCGCCGGAGAGAGGCCGAGGCCTCGGGGAGCGGGGCCTCCGGAGCCGCGAGCCCAGCCTCCCCCGGGCGGGGGCGCGGCTCCGGCCGGGCACGCGCACTCTGGCCCGGGGAGCGGGGGTGGGGCCCTCCGCACGCGCCGACACCTGGCGAGCTGGGCCCGCCCACCGGGAGGTGGGGACAGGTGTGCGGTCCGCCCCGGGTCGCACACTTAGTTAGAGTCATCTGGGATTCTGCTTGGCTTGGCCGACCCCGGCTCTGGGTTTCTCGCTGTGCCTCTGCCCAGCTCTCGGAAAGGATGTGATATCCGCCCGGTGGGGGAGGGGCTGCCCTCCAGGCAGGTGCGCCCAGGCGTCACTTCTGATCTTGGACTGAGTTTGCCTCCGGGATCCCCGAGTGAGTAGTATATCTGGTTAGTCAGGCTCTGTCGGAGTGTTGGAATCGTATCGCATAGTTTTCCTGGACTTGAGGATGAGAAAGGTCAGGCAGAAAGGGCAGCCAGGGAGGCAGTGTGCCAGGAAGATGACATGTGTGAAATAAAACACTTTTAAAAAGAGCTTTTTTCTTTGTATAACTTCAGGCCCGTGTACTTTCGCACAGCTGCAGTCCCAGAAACATATGTTCTTCCTCATTGAGAGCTTCTGTTTTCTCTTGCAGATACACAAACTGTACCCAGTACAGGCTTGCTCACCCACTCCTCTCTTACGAACACACCCACACAGAGAAACCCCAGTAAGAAGCTGTGAAGAAGCGGCTGGCTTTTAATAGGTGATACTTTTCTTTTTTTTTTTTTGTAGAGACAGAGTCTCACTTTATGGCCCTCGGTAGAGTGCTGTGGCCTCACACAGCTCACAGCAACCTCCAACTCCTGGGCTTAAGCGATTCTCTTGCCTCAGCCTCCCGAGTAGCTGGGACTACAGGTGCCCGCCACAACGCCCGGCTATTTTTTGGTTGTAGTTTGGCCGGGGCTGGGTTTGAACCCGTCACCCTCGGTATATGGGCCCGGCGCCTTACCGACTGAGCCACAGGCGCCGCCCAATACTTTTTTTTTTTTTTTAGTAGTCCTGCTAACGTTGATTAAGTCCTCTTTATGACAAACTCTTTGTAAGCGACCTATGAAAGAGGCCTCTGACTTTCAGTGGAATCGTCCACAACTTGTATTTATCATGCTATTAATTATATTTAACTCGTAGTTGACTACTGAGAACCTGAGAGCTCAGCTCAACAGAAAGAATCCTTCACCTTAAAGTTTACAATCTAAGCCACTAGTCCTGATTTTGCTCTTTGAACTTCAAAGGCTGAAGGAAAAACATCTGTTCTTGGTATTAAGTAAGATAATCTTCCCTTTCATGGCTTGGGTTTGTATGTTCACTTTCCCTCAGATCACTGAATTGCAGCAAAATCCTACTTATTCATAGGTCTGAAGAACACGAATTCCCTTTTCCTCATTTTCCTACCAATACCCTTCAGCTCTTACAGACACACTTAATGTGCAGGTATTTGGCCTCCCTTTTTACATGAGCATCCAGGGGATGGAGAGGAAATTAAAGGATTAAAAGCCTGAACAACAGAGTGGTGACCTTTCTGCCACCCTGTTTCAGTAGCCATATGGCTAAGGATGTCTAGAATGTAGTGTTTGAGTGGGAGCCATATGGATATAGGTTCCTAGAATCAATTCCTCCCGCTCTAGCAGGACCAGTCTTGAGATAAATTACACCTTGTGTAAAGCTCAATTATGTAGCCAGATGGAAACAACTAACTGTGATGCTGAGATTTAATTTAAAAGAGAGAGGTGAACTGAAGGTGAAGTGATCATAGAGATTTCCATTGACAAACTCTGATCCTGGTCCCTCCTTCCTCTCTCTCCATCCCTTGTCAGGACCTCTTCTGGCAGATTGAGAGTCCGCTTCTTTGAAAGACAATTTCAGTACTTACCCCTACAGAGTCAGCTGGGGCAACCCTTGATTTTTTGTGCTTGGAGAGCCATGACTTAAAGTTCAGCTCTGCCTCCATCTAGATCGCTCCACCAGGGTAATGGAGAGCTATGTTCCTCATTTATTTATTTTAATGGGCCAAACTTTAAATATTTTTTTCCTCTTGAATTAATTATTTTGAAATGTGATGTCATAATTGATTATCCTATTGGGTAGGTACCAATAATTGGGCACATAAAAATCTTGTTATTGGATAGTTGTGTGGTTTTGTAAGAGCAAGGTGATTACAAGCACAGCTTGTAAGTAAGATCTTGAGTAAGATCTGGGTGCAAACCTTAGCTTGCCCCTTGTAAGTACTGTGGCCGTAAGCAAATTTCTTTATATTTTTATAATAATACCTCTTTATATTCTCTTATCTGTGAAATGGGAGCAATTAAAGTATCTATGGGATAGGGTTGTTGTTGTTGAGATTAAGCGATGAGTAGTACATAAGAAATATTTAGGCTGGCACAGTGGCTCATGCCTGTAAGCCTAGCACTCTGGGAGGTTGAGGCAAGTGGATTGGCCGAACTCAGGAGTTTCAGACCAGCCTGAGCAAAGGGAGAGCCAGTCTCTACTTAAAAAAACAAACAAAAAAAAAAACATACAGCAAAACTAGCAGGCATTGTGGCCAGTGTCTGTAGTCTGTAATTCCAGCTACTCAGGAGGCTGAGGCAAAAGCAAGAGGATCACTTGAGCCTAAGAGTTTGAGGTTGCTGTGAGCTATGATGCCACGGCACTCTACCCAGGGTAGCTCAGTGAGACTCTGTCTCAAAAAAAAAAGCAGCTTCCCCCAGAGATCTACTTTTGGACCCCTTCACTGCCTTCAAGTCTCTGCTCATATATTAACTTATTTAAATGAGAATTTTTTTATATATTCACAGTCACTCCCTCTGTCCCTTCTCTTCTTAATTCATCTCCATAGCACTTATCCTCATCAAACATACTTTATATTTTACTTATTTTTGATTGTTTCCCTGTTGGAATGTAAATGTCATAAAGGTAGGGATTTGGGACAGTGCCTGTGGCTCACTGGGTAGAGCGCTGGCCCCGTCTCTCAGGGTGGCGGGTTCAAACCCAGCCCTGGCCAAACTGCAACAACAACAACAACAACAACAACAAATAGCTGGCCATTGTGGCTGGCACCTGTAGTCCCAGCTACTTGGGAGGCTGAGGCAAGAGAATTGCCTAAGCCCAGGAGTTGGAGGTTGCTGTGAGTGAGGTGTGACACCATGGCACTCTACGAAGGGTAATAAAGTGAGACTGTCCCTTTAAAAAAAAGGGGGGGGGATTTTGTTTTGTTCATTGTTATTCTGCAAGACCTGGAAGAGGTAGACAGTAGGTATATATATTGAATGAATGAATCATGCATGAAAGCACTTAGAGCATTACCTGGCATATAATGAGTGCTCAACTACTATTAGTAATACTAATAATTAGGGTTTCAAACTCTTTCGATAACTTATCTTTTTTTAATTTCAGAATATTACAAGAGTACACATTTTGCTTTTCTATATTTTAAGTCAAAATTATAAGTGTGCCCTTCACCCAAAAAGTGTGTGAGGTAAAGTGGTGTGAATATACCTACCCCCCCACCTATCTGAATTCCACTGAGTTTTGCTTCCATATGTGATAACTTATCTTTTAAAAAGTCACATAGATATTATGTATTCTAGGTAATTTACTAATTAGCTGTGTGATATATCTTATAAATTAAAACAAACCTTGATAAAGTTCTTCATTTTGGAATACTCACAGAATTTAATAAGACAGTAGAACAATCTCTTTGAAAGTAAGATAAATACATAAGCTCCTTAGAAGGATCCTTTGGGGGGTGAGACTCCTATTGTAAAAGTTAATTACAAGGTGAGGAGGTATGAAGACTCTGGCCTTGTGCCCCCAACGTGGTCTACATAGGCTTACATTCCCCAAGAGAGGGCAGGTCCTGTCATGTTACTCTCATTTCTCGGGAAAGCCACCTACCTAACTTCCTAAACTGTGGGTAAGTCCTGAGGTAACAGTTAAAGGTGGCTTCTAGCCAATAAATTGAAGCCTGGGAATAAAATGCTATAAATCTTTTAGTGGTATTTGGCTGTTCTGTGATCTGCTACCTTTTAGTATTTAGATTCAGTTTTAAAAACATGTCCATTTCATTTTTCATTGACGAACAGAATCTGATAAAAAAAAAAGGCAAAACCACAGGAATGTTGAAGTAAAATGTAAATAACTGATAACCAAATTATGAGGCTACAGTTCCTTTTGCTGTGAACCTATAGTAAGAATTCATAAATTCTTGTGTTTTAAACTTGCATTTTTTTTTTTTTTTGAGACAGTCTCACTATGTCACCTTCTGTAGAGTGCTGTGGCATCACAGCACACAGCAACCTCCAACTCTTGGGCTTAAGTAATTCTCTTGCCTCAGCCTCCCGAGTAGCTGGGACTATAGGTGCCTGCCACAATGCCTGGCTATTTTTGTTGTTGTTGTTGTTGTTGCAGTTGTCACTGTTGTTTTTAGCAGGCCTGGGCCAGGCTCAAACCTGCCACCTTGGTGTATGTGGCTAGCACCCTACTCGCTGAACTATGGTCCCCGAGCCTAAACTTGCATTTTTATTTGATTTATGTACTATATTGCCTTCAAGCACTAATGATTTATTTTCAAATCTAACATTAAGTCTTCCTTAGAATAATCTTTATTTAATCATCTATAAATTCCTATGTGAGAGAGTCTAATATGCAAAAAAATTCAGGATGTGAGTAAGAGACTAAATATAGTTTAAATGTTAGAGCAGAGATAATATTTTAATGGAGAATATTGAAGAACGTTAATGACACTAGAACTCTGATTCATATTAAAAAAAACTAGCATCTTCATAAATGTCAACTCACATGAAATATCTTCTATTACTATTTCTAGGCTATTAATATCTATTGCTTTTAAAAAATATTTACCAAATGAGTGTAAGGAACCTGGCAGAAAATCTGAAAATCTGAAATAAATCTCCGAATTTATTTGCTCTTTTAGCAAATAGATGTGTTGCCAAGGCAATCAGCAGTTTTATTATGAGGCATGTCTGATGGAACTGGATCAGGGCTAGAAAGGGAAGCTATGAGCACGTAGGTGCTGAAAACCATGGACAGGGACTTTCAGCAGCAGTGAGGGTGAAGGAATTTGTCTCTAATCCAGAAGTTTGTTTTGCATGCAATTTTAGACATATTCTAAGTGTGTGAAACCGATTTAAAAAATCTTCCAGATGGGGCCGTGCCTGTGGCTCAGTGAATAGGGCGCCGGCCCCATATGCCGAGGGTGGCGGGTTCAAACCCAGCCCCAGCCAAACTGCAACAAAAAATAAAATAGCCGGGCGTTGTGGCGGGTGCCTGTAGTCCCAGCTGCTTGGGAGGCTGAGGCAAGAGAATCGTGTAAGCCCAAGAGTTAGAGGTTGCTGTGAGCCGTGTGACGCCACGGCACTCTACCCGAGGGCAGTACAGTGAGACTCTGTCTCTACCAAAAAAAAAAAAAAATCCTCCAGATGTAGGATGAGAGGTGGAAATCAGGTGGGCAACTCTGAAGGCTGGCAAAGAGCAATTTGCTCACCATTGTGGGGAACACTTCAAAACACTCCCTTCAATCATAACTCACACTCACGGGCATGTGTGAGCACGGTGTGTTAGTTGAAATGATTATTTGCTGGATGGATGGCCAGAGCTGACACACTAATGGTTGTCAGATCTTTCACCTCATGTTTGAGTCTTCACATACATTCTTGGCTTTCTTACAGATGGTGGTCCACGCTTGTCTCTGCCAAAGAACTGAGCACGGAGGTAGCTAGCAGGTGCTCAGTAAATAGTGGATTGAGTGTAACCTCTCACCTACAGGGATTTCAATTAATTAATTTGCCTGAGTTCATCCAGGTGCAGCCAAGCAAAAGAAATGATCCTGGAGGAAGAGGCCTGGCTTGTAACAAAATACCAGAATGGGGGGCAAGACATGATTGCAAGAGGGACTTTACCTAACAATTGCAATCAGTGTAACTGGCTTATTGTACCCTCAATGAATCCCCAACAATAAAAAAAAAACAAAACTGGAAAAGCCCTGAACAAAACAGGATGAGCAGGGCACCCTAGGTCTTCTGATGGTTATATTTCCCTATAGTTTAACAGAGTGGCCATGGCCAGGCACGGTGTCTCACACCTGTAATCCCAGCACTCTGGGAGGCCAAGGCAGGTGGATTGCCTGAACTCACAGTTTTGAGACCAGCCTGAGACAGAGCGAGACCCCATCTCTAAAAAAATTGCTGGGCGTTGTGGCAGGTTCCTATAGTCCCAACTACTTGGGAGGCTGAGGCAAGAGAATAGCTTGAGCCCAAGAGTTTGAGGTTGCTGTGAGCTATGATGCCACAGCATTCTACCCAGGCAATAAAGTGAGACTGTCTCAAAAAACAAACAAACAAAAAGAATGGCCTTTTGCTTTAATTAAATTATGGATTAGATTTTTTAAATGATGTTTGAGTCATAATATTGTTGAACTCTCTAATGTATTCCTATAATATAATATCTGCAAAGCAAAAAAAAAAAAAAACAACAAAATACCAGAATGACAAGTGCCCAGGGGAGCATGATGTTTAGTGATTTCTAAGTTTATGAAGGTATCAGAGAAACTCAATGGGATTGATTCTTGTAACTATGTAGAGAATCTTACACGTCAGTGTCATGCATTGTTTAAAACTTATTGCATTGTATTTTTTGATTTGTTTTGATATCTGAATGTATAGATATATGTGTATATTCATTCACAAATAAATTATTTGCATTTTATAGCCGGGTGTTGTGGCGGGCGCCTGTAGTCCCAGCTATTTGGGAGGCTGAGGCAAGAGAAACGCTTAAGCCCAGGAGTTGGAGGTTGCTGTGAGCTGTGTGAGGCCACGGCACTCTACCGAGGGCCATAAAGTGAAACTCTGTCTCTACAAAAAATAAATAAATAAATAAATTATTTGCATTTTAAATTTGTCTCCTTTTTTTCTGTATGCACTGTTTTTCTTTGAAATTTTAAAAACTAGGGCGGCAGCTGTGGCTCAGTGAATAGGGTGCCGGCCCCATATGCCAAGGGTGGCGGGTTCAAACCCAGCCCCGCCAAACTGCAACAAAAAAATAGCCGGGCGTTGTGGCGGGAGCCTGTAGTCCCAGCTGCTTGGGAGGCTGAGGCAAGAGAATCGTGTAAGCCCAAGAGTTAGAGGTTGCTGTGAGCCGTGTGACGCCACGGCACTCTACCCGAGGGCGGTACGGTGAGACTCCGTCTCTACAAAAAGAAAAAAAAAAAGAAATTTTAAAAACTAAAGTATTCCATCTCATATAGAAAAATAATACTATTAATCTGGATTGGATTTTGAAAGCCCCATCTATACATACAACCCCCCTTTTCCTTTTTCTTTCTTTCTCTTTTTTTTTTTAAGACAGAGTCTCACTCTGTTGCCCAGGCTAGAGTGCATGGCATTAGCCTAGCTCACAGCAACTTCAAATTCCTGGGCTCAAGTGATCCTCCTGCCTCAGCTTCCTGAGCAGCTGTGACTACAGGTGCCCAAGATAATGCCTGGCTAATTTTTCTATTTTTAGTAGAAACAGGATCTCAGTTTTGCTACAGGCTGGTCTTGAACTCCTGAACTCAAGGGATCCTCCTGCCTCAGCCTTCCAGAGTGCTGGAAATACAGGTTGAGCCACCACACCTGGCCTCAGAGTGATGTGTTCTTGATGCCAGACAGAACTGGGTTTAAATTGTTGCTGTGTGACCTTGAGCAAGTTCCATAAATTCACTGACCTTCAAGTTCTTTATTTGTAATGTGTTATTAATAGTATTGGCCTGATAGGGTTGGTGGAAGATTCACCTAGATATTAAATATAAATAACTTAGATCTCCTACATCATACTTAATGTTATCTATCTTTGCCAAAAACAAAATAAAAAAACCCATCTCAACTGATTTCAGGAGCTTAAAAGTGGTTTCCTTTTCACGGTTTTTGTGGTTGACCCAGTTCCTCTAAGGTCTGACCTCAGTTTCCTCATGTGGCTAGGTCAGCTGATGGCTTGGCGAGGGCTGAATAGTCTTAGCCACATGCAGGACTGTAGCTGGTATGGCTGGAACTGCCAGGATGATTGAGTCTCTCTTTCCATGTGGCCTCTCATCCTTTAGTAGGCTAGTTTGGGGGTTTTACAAGGTGGTCTTTAGCAGCACTCTAAGAAAGACCAGAACCAACAAGTCTACTCAGGCCTGGGCTCTGGCCAAAGTGCCCTTTGGACCACTTTCTACTGGTTAAAACCAATCACAAGCCCCGCCCAGATTCATGTGTCAGGGAAGGAGACTCCACCGCTTAAGGGAGAAAGCGCAAAGTTGTACCTGGTATTACAGGGACTGCAGAGAGATGGGAGGAGATCTCCTAGTGATCTTTGCTGATGGTCTTAACACCTTAGTGCTCAGTAAGTGGTAGCTGTTATTGTTATTGTTTAGAATTGGCGTCTCTCTCAAAGGTTGTCAGAGTTATACCTTTTGATGGCTAGAGGAAATGAGCCAAAGGAGGGCAATCTTGATTTACACAAGTTTAGATACATTTAGGAATGTACCTTTCTGCCTGTTATACCAACGGAGACACATCAAGATTCCTAATCTAGGGCGGCGCCGGTGGCTCAGTGAGTAGGGCGCCGGCCCCATATGCCGAGGGTGGCGGGTTCAAACCCAGCCCCGGCCAAACTGCAACAACAAAAAAATAGCTGGGCGTTGTGGCGGGCGCCTGTAGTCCCAGCTACTCGGGAGGCTGAGGCAAGAGAATCTCATAAGCCCAAGAGTTGGAGGTTGCTGTGAGCCGTGTGACGCCACGGCACTCTACCCGAGGGCGGTACAGTGAGACTCTGTCTCTACAACAACAACAACAAAAAAAAAAGATTCCTAATCTAAGGGTGCTCTATTCAGAGGATCCTTAGATTAGGAATCTTGATGTGTTTCACTGGAAGAGCAGCAGTCCCTGGGGGTCTTCTGCTGGCTCAAAAGTGAATGGAGTTCCAGTTTGTCCACCATCTCAGCGGACTTGGGTTTTCTTCAGAGTACATTCATTTATAGTTACAGATATTAATAAAATGCACCATTGAACCTCAAAAGTGACTAATCACATAATTTACTCTTATTGTGATATTCCTACTTATAATGATAAGAGAAAAATACGTGATATCTTTACAATAATAAGAAGGAAAATGTGTTGGGCGGCGCCTGTGGCTCAAGGAGTAGGGCGCCGGTCCCATATGCCGGAGGTGGCGGGTTCAAACCCAGCCCCCGGCCAAAAAACCACAAAAAAATAAAAAAAAAAAAAAGAAGGAAAATGTGCTATTTACTTGGAATATAGTTGTTACATTTCAGAATAAGAGCAATTTATGAGTTCAATCCCATTATTTAACATTGTTACCTCATTATGTTCTGTGATCTTTTATTAGGTTCTTCAGTAAGACGCTAATTTAAAAATTGTGTAGGTGAGGTTGGAGCACAGGAGTGGCCCTTTTTATTTCTTGATGAAATGTAGTTGTGCAATAATTATTTCCTCTTGGAATATGCTTTCCCACATCTTCACAAGATTGGCTTCTCCCTGTCAGTTAGATTTGTTTAAAATCTCTTCCTCAGAAAGAATTTCCCTGGCCAATCAGTCTGAAGTAGCCCCCTTATTACACTTAACACAAAGTACTTACCACAACCTGATAATTTTCTTGTTTACAGAGGTATATAAATTTAAGTTATCTCTTGTTTTTTTTTTTGTTTGTTTTTTTCTTTTTGAGACAGAGTCTCACTTTGTCACCATTGGGAGAGTGTCATGGAGTCAATGCTTACAGCAACCTCATACTCTCGGGCTCAAGTGACCCTCTTGCCTCAGGCTCCTGAGTAGCTGAGACTACAGGTGGCTGCTACAATGCCCAGGTATTTTTAGAGACAGGGTCTTGCTCTTCTTTAGGCTAGTATTGAACTCCTGAGTCAAGCAATCCACCAGCCTTGGCCTCTCTCTCTCTCTCTCTTTTTTTGATTTTGGAAAGAACCTCAAGCTGTCACGCTGGGTAGAGTGCTGTGGCATCACAGCTCACAGCAACCTCCAACTCCTGGGCTCAAGCGATTCTCCTGCCTCTGCCTCTCAAGTAGCTGGGATTACAGGTGCTGCCACAACGCTTGGCTATTTTTTGGTTGTAGCTGTCATTGTTGTTTGGTGGCCCCGGGCTGGATTCGAACCTGTCAGCTCAGGTATATGTGGCTGGCACCTTAGCCTCTTGAGCCAGAGGCGCTGAGCCTGGCTTCTGTCTCTTGTTCTAAGATCCACGTGAGCAGAAACTGTGTCTTGTTCACCAATTCATTTTTAATGCTTAGAATCCATACATACAGTAAGCTCACAAGATTTGTTAAATGAATAATTTATAGAAAAACATTTTAATCTTTTTTTCTCCCATGGGCGGCGCCTGTGGCTCAGTCAGTAAGGTGGTGGGTTCAAACCCGGCCCCCGCCAAACTGCAACCAAAAGATAGCCGGGCGTTGTGGGGGGGCGCCTGTAGTCCCAGCTACTCGGGAGGCTGAGGCAAGAGAATCGCTTAAGCCCAGGAGTTGGAGGTTGCTGTGAGCTGTGTGAGGCCACGGCACTCTACCGAGGGCCATAAAGTGAGACTCTGTCTCTACCAAAAAAAAAAAAAAGAATCTTTTTTTCTCCCAAGGCAGGGTCTCACTCTTTTGCCATGGCTGGTATGCAGTGGCATCATCATAGTCATAGAGTCCTCAAACTTCTGGACTCAGGTAATCCTCCTGCTTCAGCCTCCCGAGTAGCTACAACTATAGGCACAAGTCATGAGACAGGATTAATTTTCTCTATTTTTGTTTATTTATTTATTTATTGGCTAGGGCTGGGTTTTGAACCGGCCACCTACGGTATATGGGGCCGGCACCCTACTCCTTTGAGCCACAGGTGCTGCCCCATTTTCTCTATTTTTAGTATAAACAGGTCTTGCTCTTGTTTTAACTCCTGACCTTCCCCCACCTCTGCCTCCCTGAGTTCTGGGATTAGAGAGCTAATCACTGTGCCCACCTGGAGAATCCTATTCTCTTTTTAAAAATAGAATTTAAGCATAGGGCCAGATCTTTTTGTATTTTTTTGAAAGATGATGTCTAATGAAAGATGAGATCCTAAGACTTGTTTATTTCATTATTATTATTATTATTATTATTTTTTGTAGAGACAGAGTCTCACTTTATGGCCCTTGGTAGAGTGCCGTGGCCTCACACAGCTCACAGCAACCTCCAACTCCTGGGCTTAAGCGATTTTCTTGCCTCA
Organism: Nycticebus coucang; assembly: GCF_027406575.1. Lineage (NCBI taxonomy): Eukaryota > Metazoa > Chordata > Mammalia > Primates > Lorisidae > Nycticebus > Nycticebus coucang. The sequence continues at coordinate 27,980,649 of NC_069791.1, read as the reverse complement.
GCCTCCCGAGTAGCTGGGACTACAGGTGCCCCCCACAACGCCCAGCTATTTTTTGGTTGCAGTTCAGCCGGGGCCGGGTTTGAACCCGCCACCCTCGGTATATGGGGCCAGCGCCTTACTGACTGAGCCACAGGCGCCGCCCTTATATTTTAACTTAATGCTACAAGTACCCACGTGTTTGATGAAGGGAAGGTGAAGCAATTGCTTGTTTCATAATTTGTTTTGATCTGGGAACTTGAAACCTAGAGCTTACTGCTGAGTTCTGACAAATCTCTCTAGCCATCCCACAGACTTCTGTGGCAATCCTGTAAAGAGCAAAGGCCTTTTGGAAAGCTTTGGGTTTTCGTGGTATCAGGAATGGGTCTAGACAAGGCGCAGACTTCTGAATCACTGAGGTCACTTGTTTTATTTGTGTAGCTTGAGCTTTCCTGCAGCAACTCAAATTCCTCAAAATCACCACTGGATTGAACTACACTAGTTCAGATTTAGAACCTGTTCAGCTCTGCTCCTTTTAAGTGTAAGGTGTTTCTCTCAGGTGGTAGGAAGCTTTTTGAAGAAATACTTTGGTCGGGCGGTGCCTGTGGCTCAAAGGTGCTGGCCCCATATGTTGGAGGTGGCGGGTTCAAACCCAGCCCTGGCCAAAAACTGCAAAAAAAAAAAAAAGAAAGAAAAAAGAAATACTTTGAGAACCATAGAAGAAGATGTGAGAAAGTTCTTTCTTCTGAATTTGTGACTATGGAAAGGGCATTTATGAAAATGGTTTGGATAATTTGCTGGGTATTTTGATTAATCCTGACGATATTTGAGTTTTGTGGATTGTAGCAGGAGAAAAAAAATCAATCTTTTGGGCCATGAATAACAAGGCAATTATTGACTCAATAACCACAATTTTAAGAATGTTAGCAGGAAAGTACTTAAATGAGAAAATGACCCCATTAATTCTCCTTTGCCTAAAGGATTAAGGCTGTATTCATTATCCTGGCATTCCAAGATCTTCCTCCTGGACCTCACCCTACCAAGCTGATTTTATCTCACAGTAGGGAACTCTTCAGCATAAACACTCGGAAGCAATCAGGCCAAAATTGTTATCATATCCGAAATTGTGGAGGGTCACTTCCTTTTATTTTCAGTGGCTACCTGGTTTATTTTTACCCATCTTTTGTTGTTGTTGTTGCTTAGCTTCCTCGGGCCGGGTTTGAACCTGCCAGCCGACACCATAACTACTGGGCTACGGACGCTGCACCTACCCATCTCTTAAGGTCTGAGTCATGCTCCCCTGCTTAGCCAGGCTGACTTCATCTAGCCCTCATGAGTTCCTCCTTGTCCCATTCCCTAGACCCCTTAGAATCATTTGGTTTTGCCTCCTGAGACTCAAATGAGATAACATTTTTTTTTTTTTTTTGTAGAGACAGAGTCTCACTGTACCGCCCTTGGGTAGAGTGCCGTGGAGTCACATGGCTCATAGCAACCTCTAACTCTTGGGCTTACGCGATTCTCTTGCCTCAGCTTCCTGAGCAGCTGGGACTACAGGTGCCCACCACAACGCCCGGCTATTTTTTTTTTTGTTGTTGCAGTTTGACCGGGGCTGGGTTTGAACCCGTCACCCTCAGCATATGGGGCCGGCGCCCTACTCACTGAGCCACAGGCGCCGCCCTGAGATAACATTTTTAAAGAGCTCCCCTTTGTGTCCTAAAGAAAGATGCCTCTTTTTATGTTTGTTTGCACATATGCTGAAAATAAAAACTGAGGGATTAAAAACGAATAATGCATGATGTATAAAAAATACAGCATAATAGTTAAAAGCATAGCCTCTGGATTTAGATAAACCTGAATTCTTTTTCTTTCGTTTTATTTTGTTTTTGGAGACAGAGTCTCAAGCTGTTGCCCTGGGTAGAGTGTCAGGGCATCACAGCTCACAGCAACCTCCAGCTCTTGGGCTTAGGCCATTCTTTTGCCTCAGCCGCCCAAGTAGCTGGGACTACAGGCATCTGCCACAACACCGGCTATTTTTTGGTTGCAGTTGCTATAGTTGTTTAGCTGGCTTGGGCGGGGTTCGAACCTGCCGGCCTCCGTGTATGTGGGAGGCACTATAACCACTGTGCTATGGGTGCTGAGCCTCAGATGTGACAATTCTTTATAAACCATAAAGCGCGATGTGAATGTTAAATCTTATTTTGCATAATTTATAACTTATATATATATGCCATCAAAGTAACAGATTATTTTAAAGCAAGCAATATACTCTGCACAAAACAATAGCTAGGCAGTTGTCATCCCAAGAGAATAAAGCACATTCCTGCCTCCGAGGAACTCTCATTTTACATAAGGAGACAAAATATGTCTCCCTATAAAATAAAAATATGACAAACGTTAAATAACAATAGCATGTTAAAAATTATTCAAAGCAACAAAAAAGAGGTGGTATAGGATGATGGCTGAATACATTGGGAAGATAAAGAGCATTTCTGAAGTCCCAGGAATAAAAAGATTTCTATCAGTTGGTGTGGTCAGAGGAAGAGGGTCTAGCTGCCTGTCACCTTCAGCCAATATCCGGAGACAGGGACAGGTCCACCAAACTTCATTTGTGAGAAGGCCAGAGGTTCTGGAGAACAGTGGGAGTCGCCTTTCCAAGACTGTTCTGTTCTTCCATTTCCAAAACCACAGTTTTGTACATAAAGGTTCAAAGCAAAGACCGCATTAACTCTTATTTTAAATAATAATCAGCACAACTCAGTGACCTACTACATTATTTCCCATTCAAAAGTCGATTTTTTAAATCCATCTTCCTAAACTATTCAAGGTGGGCATCTTTAGGGTCAGAGCTGAATTTCCAAAACAATGAGAATGAGGGGCTGGAGGTGAAGGTCAGTTAGGACCTACAATGACCAGGCTAGTTGCGTCTTGTTAGCCCTAGTCTGCCTGCCTCCATTTTATTTTCACCAGATGTGCTCTCAAGAGAGGTTATTTATAAAGACTGGGGTTAGTTGTTAAATGAGTTGGGTCTTGAGAGAGTGTAGGATTTAATTAGGTGGAAAGTGGGTACATGGTATGAGCAAAAGTGTGGAAGAGTGTGATAGTTGGAAGGTTGATAAGGAAACCAGTCTGGCTAGAGTAATTCAGGCTAAGCATTCCCACACTCAGTGGAACAT